>NW_007255098.1:205563-291675 GCF_000164805.1 Carlito syrichta | reverse complement strand
GAAGGCTGAGGTAGAAGGATTGCTGGAGACCAGCAAGTGAGGCTGTGGTGGCTGGAAGTGGCCTCTGCACTTCAGTCTGGGCGACAGAGTGAGACTCCAACTCAAAAAAAAAAAAGAAAAAGAAAAAATCCTACGTAATGGCTTGTATCACTAGGAAACTCTCCAGGAAGGATGGACTCAGGGTAGTAATAGGCACCTTCCTAAGAGGAGGATCACAACTGCCAAGGCCTCTTTAGAACATGTTTGTTTCTTTTTGTCTTCGCTTGCACCATCACCCACAGAGTGCCAGCCTCTGCGTAGGTGTGAGCACCAAAGGGGACCAAGACACATGGAAAGCTTGAAGAGCTTTCACTTAGTGCAGTGGGCTCCATCATGCATGGGTGAGAAGACAGTGGGGGGGCAACTGAAGACACTGCAGAACAGTCGGGCCTCCCCAGGTCACAGGCTGGGAGAGAGCCTCGGCACTGAGCAAGGGCGTGGCCCGAGCAAAGGTTTGCAGGTGACGTCGCTGGGGATTCGATGCTGTGTCGCAAGGGAAGGTGTCTTGGGCCTCCTGTGCTCCACAGAACCATTGGGGCTTAATCCCGGATGAATCTCTGTTCCGTACTCCAGGAAACAGAAGGCACAGGATGTAAACTAAAAGCTCAGACCTCCAGGGGACCACGGCAGCCAGATCAGATTTGGATTTGAGCACCAGCTCTGCCTGTACTCACATGAGACCTTGGGGTGTGGTTTGGGTCTGTACAACAGGGGGAGTCAGGCCCTGCCCTGTAGCCCCCCAGCTCAGCAGAGGGAGCTGAGTGGGAAAGACTGCAGTGGCCAGCAGGGGGCCCAGCGGTCACCGTGCAGGAGTGAGGCTCCCGTAGGGGTCCTGCCTCCCCCCCCTCCCAGGCCCTTCCCTCTGCTCAACCGTGCTGTCTGCCTGAAGGATGCTCGTCCCTTCGGGTCTTCCCAGGGCACTGTTTTGTTCCTGCCTGCTGTATCAGGTGATAAAACCCAGGTTCCTCTACATCCTACCGGGTCATCTGCATTTTAGCAGGGGGTTTTTGTAAAATGAAAAACATTCAAGGACCCCCGCAGAGTCTGCTGGTAGCACTTCTGATATGTGGAGGCCAAGGGAAGACATTTGGATAAGGGGTTCCCAGTGCTCTTCAAGCAGCTGCCCACACAGATGGCCCGTCCAGGATGCAATGATACATAGGCGGGTCATCTTGGATCCAGCAAGTCCAACTCGATTCCACAGCACGGGCCGAGCACCTGGCATGGCTAGAGACTGGCCGGGGTGCTGTGGGGATACAGAAACGCATGAGGCCCGGCCATGGCCCTGAACTCTGGGCCTGTGCTCAGGCAGAAACTAGACACAGTGTGATCGGGGCTAAGGGCTGGGAGCACCCATCTGGGGCTCTAAGGAAACCCTGTGCTTATCATCACAGAATACTCTGGAGACTATCTAGCCAGACTCCTGCCTGTTATGGAAACGGGTGAGCCTGGGAGTTTGAGCAACCTGCCCAGCTCACGCTGCAAGGTGGTAGCAGAGCCAGGACTCGAAGGCATAGCCTGCGCTTGGCCGTTGCTCCCTGATTGTGTGCGTTACATGGAGCTGTCCTGCTGACACCCCGAAGGACCTCCACAGCTGTAGAGACTCTTTCACATACTCCAGACGGGGTCATCCCAAACTCCAGGAGTAGGAAGTGTGGTTAAACTCAATCCAGAACCCCATGCAGGTAGGCCTGGGTGTCTTCGTGGAGTCACCAGGCCCTTTATAAGTAAGGCTCCCACTTACAGGAAGACAGAGCTGCTTACAGCAAGGACTGGGCCTGAAGAAGCCATCCACTGGGAGTACTGCCACGTCTCCCCCCTCCTGAGGCCTGAAAGACTCCTGACAGGAGGAGGACGCATTTTGAATCTTCAAATGCACAGGGATTTCTGGTGCAAACAGGCTTTTGGGAGCCTGCTGGCCAAGCATGGGCCCCAGCCTGGTGGCAGGTGGCCATTGTGTCTGGGGGCAAGGGGGTTTGCCCTCTTCTCCTTACACCTTTAAAACATCCTGTCTATCATGGTTAGAAATATTTGTGAGTCCAAGATCAATAGCTCTCAGCCCCTTCCCCTCCATCTCCCAGCCTCAGATTGTGGACACAAAGGCTGGGGGACAGCGTGTTTGCTGCCAGCTGCAGAACCACATTTAGTCCCCAGTGAGGATATTTTTATTTTCCCAACCCCTCAACTTCCTGCTTATTTGATAGTTTTGGTGAATTGAATCCAATCCTCCTCACCCCACCTGGGCTTCCCTCCTGCCCCAAAAGTAAATTGCTCTTACGGTAATCCTATCTCCATCTGCGTGTGTCTTGGAGCTGGCTGGAGGCCTTTGCAATCTTCCTGCTGAGGTCCCAGTGCCTGAGGCTGCCACAGGTATAATCTGGGACTGAGAGGGAGGCTTTGAAGGTGACCCTCGGGTGAGATTGCTCGACTGGTGCTTACAGAGACCCAACTGCACGCTTTTGATCTGTCTACTCACCTCTCCCTTCTTGCTGATTGAGTCAGCACAGATCCCAGAAACAGAAGCGTGAGGTTTCTCATCTTCACTGCCCAGACTTCTGCCACCCCTACCTCCTGCAGCGTGGACAGCAAGGGTAGTGCCCGGAAACTCTCAGCAGGACTGCCTGGGACCTTCTGAGCAGACCAGCAGCCTTGAGCAAAAAGAGCGGCTCCCTGGGTGCCCAACTGTGTTGAGTAAAACCTTTAGCAGGTATCTCTATCTGGTTGTTAGGGGATCAGGAAAGAAAAGTCAATAGCCCCAGGGCCTTGCAAGTCTCTGCTGTCTCTCATTGGGCAAAGGGCTCCTCCTTTTGCAAGACTTTTTTTGTCGACAGGGAGTAGAATAGCCCGGGGCACAGACTAAGCCCACTCAGGCTTTCTAGTGGCCTAGAGGTAGCTCCTTGCGGTCCAGTCTCCTGAATCCCACTCTAGATCCTCCTGGGAACCACAGTGAGTGAGGCAGACCTGGAGGAGTCCTGGCTCAGACCCTGGGGAACCCTACCCTTAGTCTGGCTGCGCTTCCTGTGCCCGCCCTGGCCTGCCCCTGCCCCTGCCCCCGGCCCTCCCTTGCCCTTCCCAGCCCTCATTCCTGTCGGGTGGCTCTCCATGAGACAGCGCCTGCCTGGGGCAGGGCCATCCCTCCTCCCTTCCTCAGAAGCCCCGTCTCTGGCCGCCCAAAAGCCATTCCTGTCAGTCATCCTCTGAGTGTACCAAAGAAGTGAGCACTCCCTTTCTGAGTCTTCTCCCCCACCCCCATGGCACCCAGCACGTGATGGCTTAGGAGAGTGCACAGACTCCGTGAATCAGCAAGGCTGACATGGATTCCTCCAAGGGCAGAGCTTGGGGTTGTCATGCGTTCACTCAGCAAGATGCCCTGAGCCCAACGGGGGCATGTGAGCAGACAGGTGCCGCTGTGCCAGGAGAGTGCATCAGGCCTTCCTGGTTCCCTGGGCCCTGCCCTCCCTTGGCAGGGGGTCCCTGGGCCCTGTGCTCTCCTCCCTCCCTCGGGGCACATCTGAGTCACTCGGGACAGGGGTGCTGGACTCTCAGGCCTGCCTCAGTTGGCACTTCTTTGTGTCCTCCATGCAGGGATCGCTCCCTCCTCCTTCTTGCTAAGATTTAGGTGGCATGTGGAGAAACACTTTCTTTAGTCTTACACACAAGCTTTTCAACGCTTCGGTCCACTGTATTTCTTTGAAATAAACTTTCAGTGTAGTGAGCAGTGTGTTTGAAGAAGGATGCCTACACAGTAAGGGTTTCAGTTGCAGTCTCAACTGTAGCCTTGAGGAAAACCAGAACTAGAGTTGAAAGAGCAAGCTGCGAGGACCCCTTCTGTGATGCAAATCAGCACGTGTGTGAGTACACATTGTGTGTCGTGGGCACATGGGATTTCCACCTCTGCCTGCAACGAGGGTGATGCTCGTCACAACACAGCTTGGCACCCGTTTTCTGTCGAACACAACAATGAGCAGCATCTACCCTCAGCACTTGGAACTGATTTTCCAAGAGTGGGCGTAAAACCCCTGCAAACCTGAAAGCTGCACTAAAGCAATTCTGGAGCCTGTACAGGAAGGAAGTTCTGAAAACGAACCCTGTTGGCACCCCAGCTTTAAGGAAACAGCCTGAAATGCACAGTCCCAACGGTGGGGGCTACAGACCAGGTCAGAGGGGTGGGGTTGGTGGGCTGGAGAAGAAGCAGATGAACGGCCAGGACTCTGTGCCTTGCTGCTGCTGGATGTTCAAGGCATCCTAAACAGTGTTTGTCATCAGATTCAGGAGAAAAGCAAAGAGTGTTTAATAAAATAAGCTGGAACTTCCGCACTTCCCTCCTGCTGCCCTGTCCTGGTTCCAGGCTGTGCCACCAGTTCTCGCCCTCCCTCTTCTGCTGGCTCTCAGCTTCCTGAGCCTGTAGCTCCCAAGTCTGGTTTGGGGTTTTTTTGTTTTGCTGGCAAGTGTGAAAAGTGCTGGGAGCCCCCTGAGTCAGCAAGCAAGGTTGAGGGTTCTCCATTGGGAAAAGAGGTCAGTGGCCCTGGGGCATGGACAGATGGGCGTGGCTGAACCCAGGGACCCTGCTGCTCTCTGCCTGATTATTTGCCCCCACCCCTGGTACCTCCCATCCTGGAGATGCCCTCCTCTGTGCTGGTTCACTTTCTGTTTTGCTTCTCTGGCTCTGTTATTGTGATGCTATTTAAAAACATTTCCACATGTGGATAGTCCCCAGGGAAAACAGTCAGTAGAGGGGAGAGAGCAGGGTGGCCCTCCCAAGATAATAGTCGAACCCCAGCATCCATGAGAGAATTTGGAGTCAAAGTCTCTAAATGCTCAGCAGCATTGCTTCCCTCCCTGGCTCAGGGCTGGCGGCTCAGAGTGTCCGAGCCAGGGCTGCAACCAAATAGCTAAGGGACCCTTTTGCCTTTCAGCATACTTCAGGCACAGTGTGTGGAGGGATGGGGGCTAGGGACTCAGCCATGGCCCTCCTGAATGATGGCTCTCCACACCCCTGGGTCTGCACACTGAGAGGCAACACCCCTGGACCAGGAGGATGGAGACAGATCCAGCAGGGGCTTGTCTGATGTTGAGGGTTTGCTAGGCCCCTCAGATGAGGACCATCAAGACCTATAAGCCTACTTAGGTTTTCCACGCATGCTTTTCTGCATCTGGCAGGGGATTGTATGCTATAGTGGTTCCTGAATTGGAAGCATCGCTGGGGAAGTCCCCAGAGGACACAGAGAGCTGCTATCAGCCCTGTATTGCAGTGGGCCCGGGGCTGCTAGAACCTATGTGTCTGCAGATCTCATTTCTGAAAACATCCCGAGGACACCGGGTACACACTGTGTTCCTCTGGTGCATGTGTAGGTGGCTGTTGTGGTGAGCTACGTCAATACCAGCATTCCTCACTGTCTGAGCTATACTACTGGAGAGCTTGGGGAGCAAGGACCACTGCATTCTTCAGATTTGTGCTTTGGATCAGGAGCAGCAAAAGTTCACAGTAAAAGGGATTTATCTAAACATCCTAATCCTTCTGGTGCCTGGGTTCAGACAGTAAGAGCTGGAGAGTGAGAGTTTGGATAGCAAGGGTATCATTTGTTTCCTGGGGCTGCTGCAACAGATTACCACGCATTAGGTGCCTGAAACAACAGAAACTTATCCTCTCACAGTTCTGGAGGCCAGATGTCCAAAATCAAGGAGTTGGCAGGTTCTTGCTCCCTCTGAGGCTCTAGAAGAAGCTCGTTCCTTGACTCTTCTAGCTCTAGTGGCTGGCAAAAACCTCAACATTTTTTGGCCTGTAGATGCATGATTCCAGTCTCTGTTTCCATCTTCATAGGACTTTCTCTCAGTACGTTCCTGTGTCCAAATTTCCTCTTCCTATAAGGACACCACTCATCACGTAGGGCCCTTTCTAATCCAGGATGACCCCGTCTTTACTAATTGCATGTGCAAAGACCCTGGTTTCAGTAAGGTTACATTCACAGGTATCAAGGGCTAGACTTGAACATATCCTTTAGGGGGACACAGTTCAGCCCACTCTGCCTAGGGAACAGGACAGTGTGCTGAGGAGCAGGAGACAGAGGGAGTTCAGTGCACACCCCTGTCTTTGGACAAGGTTTCGTGAACTTGCCTTCAACCATCTTTCTGGTAATGGCGCCGAAGGTTCTTATTCCTTATCCCTCATCTGAGCATCCCAAGAGGAGAGACCAAATGTCAGAGAATTAGCACCCAGATGGGCACTGAGGCCACTGAAGCTTTATGGGGCGTCCAGTAGAACTGGAAGGCCTTTCTTCTAGTGACAGATCTGTCACCTAAATGGAAACATTCTCCCCAAACCACTTGCCAACAGAAACCAACTGGAGGAATAAGCAAACCTTGGGCTGAGTCTTGAATGATGAACAGCCACATCCTAACATGGATTTGACAGATCCTGAGGCCCACAAAATGGTGTCATGTTCTAGCCAGATCTGAACCTCCATTTCCATATCTACCTGTCCCTCCTATTCCTCTGGATTTTTAAGAGTTGAATTAGTCCCTGACCTATCCTAAGCCCTTCTTAAGCAGCCATTGTAAGCCCTTCTTTAGCAGGTCATTGAGCTGCTCGGTGAGACTGACTGCCACAGCCTAAGTGGCCAGGAGGTGAGAGGACAGGGTGGGGCAGCTGGTGGACAGTTTGGGCTCAGGTCACCTCCCAAGTCTTTTTTTATTTTCTGGGTTCACCACACATAGGCAGTGTCCTTGCCCTCTGTGCCTGGCCATACTCTCCTGCCCCAGCCCCGGGGCTCATTAGAGAATTTGAGCTGGACATGGAATGAGATGCTCACGTCCCCACCCACTGCATCAGAAGACTAAGGTGCTGAGAAGGGCTCCCCCACCTGGCTTTGTATCCTGGAGGATTCCTTGTCTTCCTTTTCACGAATTTCACACCATTTGTGTGAGCTAGTGACTGCCTCCTATGGGGTTGGATGGTTAAGCTGGGGGCAGAGGTCACCAAACCTCTGGCTCAGGCTGAGTCATGGTGGTATCTTTGCAGCCTCCGAGGGACGAAAGCCTGAATGGCCTTCTCCAGGGATACAGGATCTACTACCGGGAGCTGGAATATGAGGCTGGGTCAGGGACTGAGGCCAAGATGCTCAAGAGCCTTTCAGCTCTCCGTGCCGAGCTCACAGGTGAGATGCTGTCCCTGTCCCCTCTGTCCTGGCAGGGCAGGGATGTCCCCCAGGGACCCTTGGCATCTACTCAGTGAACATCATGAGGAAAATTCTGTGTAGGAGGCCAAGGGGATGCAGCCCTGCTCTCAGGACCAGGGAGCAAGTGGGTTCACCTGCCAAGAGCATGTGGAGTGCAGGCGTGAAGTGGTGGATGCAGCTGTGAAGGCCATGGGGCCTTGTTTGCTGTGGACTATGTTAGGGAAGAGAAGTTACTGGGCCTTAGAGACAGCCTGCTGCTGCCTAGACGGGACATGGTTTGGGGCCTGAGGTGGAGACTCCAGGCAGGGACACGGGTCAGAACCTGTTACAAGACCCATCACATCCAAGGCTAGGCCCCATCTGTCTGCAGCTCAGCCTCAGCTTGGGACCCATGACGTCTCAGTCCTGGGCGAGTCTCTGCTCAGCTTGTGTCACTATCCCTGGCGCAGCACCGACGATGGTCCGACTTCAGGGAACTACAGGGAACTACAGGGAAGAAAGGCTGCCCCTCCTACCCCCTCCTCTCTTGGAAGGAGGTTAGAGGCAGTTTATTTCCTGGCACCCACCAAATGGCATCACAGAAGCTGCTCTTTGCCCTTGACGTCCTTGTGCTGGGGACAGAGCGAGGAAGCAGCTCCAGAAAGGGGCCACGTAGATGACTGCTGCCACTTTCTGCCACCTCCATCACATCAGGGCCACTGGGGCTCACCTACCAAGCACGTCTGTGGTGGAGCCTCTCCCCACCCAGCTCTTTCTCTGAGGGCTACGCCTGTAAATGCAGCCCCTGTGCTCACACAGCTTGACCCTGGCACGACACCAGAGGCGGTGTTGATGCATGTCAAAGATGGGAAACGGTCCCGTTGTTGTCCACACGCTTGGCACAGCCCTGGGAGTGCCTCTTGCTGACCACCAGAAAACTACGAGCATCCCCCTGGGTTTTGTCTCAAAATCAAGACACAACAAAATGGAAGGACCCGCAAGGTGACTGCATGTAAATTCTTGGACACAAAATGCTCTTCCTGTGTTGGTTTGCTTGTCCCCATCGGGCCAGGGCTCCTCATGTGACCGTGTATAAGCTGGCAGGAAGAAACTGGTGCCGCTTGGTGCCAAGTTGTACCAAATGCTGATTTGTCCGTTGAGTGAGAGAGGTGAGCACACCCCACCTCTCTGGGACTGGGTACCTTGCTGTTTTACGGGGATGTGTGGTAACCGCAGGGAGCTGATGGGACATGTGAGCGGCTGCGTGGTCCTGACTACCCTGCAGACGTGGTGTGACAGCCGGTCAAGAGAGGTGGCACCGCACCCTCGAGCCTGCAGTACCTGGCTTGTAGCAGCTGTTTTCCTGTGTGCTAACTGCCCTTCTGCTTTGCTTATCCCTAATAGCCCAAAGCAGCTTCAAGACGGTGAACAGCAGCTCCACATTGACTACATATGAATTAACACGTAAGTGCGCACCGCCTTCTGTGGGAAGCCATGAATGGGGAGCATGTCATGGTCAGTGCCAGGTGGCCTCTCAGCAGACCAAGTGAAAACCAGCTAGGGATAATGGCTCCAGTTTCTGGAATTCCCTCTCAAACGCTACTTCCAAACATCTCAAAACCGTTAGGGAGTCAAGAAAGGAAACTTCTAGAAACAGAAGATGGGGAGATTTGTTGACGTCTAGTCTTTGAGTTTGAGACAAAAATAATCATTTTTAAAGCATACGGTTCAGATACACTAAGCACATTCACATTGTTATGAAGCTATCACCACCATCCATCCATAGAACTTTCTCATCTTCCCAAACCGAAACTCTGTCTCTATTAAATGCTCGCTCCCCATGCCCTTTCCAAGCCCTGGAGACTACCATTCGACTTTCTGTCCATAAGGATCTGACTACACAAGAGACTACATATAAGTAGAATGGTACAGTATTTGTCCTTTTGTGACCGGCTTATGTCACGCCACATAATGTCCTCCGGGTTCATCCATGCTGAAGCGGGTGTTAGAATTTCCTCCATTTTTAAGGCTAATATTCCATTGTGTGGATGGACCCCATTTTGTGTATCCCCTCATCCTCCCTCTGACTTTAACTAAACTGTGTTGTTGTTCTTTGATCCTGGCTAGGGATGGGTTTTAAGATCCAAGTGCAGGGCTAAGGAGGGAAGGGAATCACTGCATGATGTGATTCACTTCAGTGCAGAAAAGTTGGCTGGCTTGGGAAGTGGACACAGGAGGGAGAAGGAGGGGTGGCCATTCTGGAGTCCCTGCTGTGTGGGAGGATTCTTCTAGGGCTTGTCAGCATGCTCCCTGTCCCGCTCCACCCTTCCACCACCCAGCAGGCCCTGCCCAGCCCCTGGGTGGTGGGGGCAGGATTCTCCCCCAGGCCTGTTTTCTCTTCTGCCTCGCTGCTTCCAGCAGCACCCCTCCTTTCATATGTTCCTCCATCACTCCCCGCATTTACTGAGGCTCCCATCACACCTGTCTACTGAGACCATCCCCAGTCCCCCCCACCCCCACCCCAGGTCAGGCACCCTCCCAAACCTCCCTTGGCTGAGCAGTGAGCTGGAGAGCTAGAGACAGACCAGGTTCTGGTTGTGAAGTTTCTTGGAGTTTGTCGTCGCCCCAGGTTGTCAATCACAGATTTTGAAAATACGAAAAGGGAATAGTCCACGTGACTGTGCCATGCCCACACTCACCTGTCTCCACTGACCCTTCTCCGTCTCAGGACACAGCAATCTGACATGTCCCTGATTTGAGTCTAACAAGCCAGGCCAGTGTGTGTCCAGGAAGCCCTCTCCTGGAGGTAGTTTGTAGGCCAGCACAGCACCAGGGTCAGGGAGGCGGGACCCTGAGTCAGCTGCGTGGGCAGAACCCTGCAAATATTCCGAGGAAGCCAGTGCTGGAAGGAGCAGAGTGGTCTGAGTCAAGGGATCTCTGCTGAGCCGGTAGCATGTGGAGAGGCACGATCAGGATGTGTGTCACATCCACACCAGCATGCAGGTGCTCAGGCACACGCAGGGCCTCAGAGAAGCCAGGCTACCCACAAAGCAACATTAACAGTGGGAGAACCTTCCAGAATGTTTTGGCTAAAGGTTGGTTACTCTTGCTCTGTCACTTAGTGCAGAGCTGGTGCTTGGCCACCTGAGTAGGTCTATATGTGGTTTTCCACACTTTTTCTTCCCAGGTCATTAAAGTCCCAAAGTCCTTTGGTTTACCAATGTTTTTAAATTAAAAAAAAAAATGCCAGAGTCTTATTCCATCTGTTCTTACTTTTAAGGAGAAATTCTGGATCCAAAGACAGGCCTGGATTATGTTTTGTTCTAAATCCTTTAGAGGAGAGAGCATTGAGCTGTCCTTTACCTGAACTCAGGAGAGGACTTGGCTTTTCTTCATTAGTAGCCAGGGAAGGAGCAGAGTGGCCCTGGTCACAAAGCATTCAGGAATTTCACTGACTTTGAATTATTTTCTTGCATCTCTTCTGAGGGCTGACTCCCTCCGTGTGGTTCACAGAAGTAAGTTTCAAAGTGTGGAAGGTGGTCCAGGACCAACTGATCCATTTTCTTTAACCTTGCAGATTTGAAGAAGTACCGGCGCTACGAGGTGATCATGACTGCCTATAACATCATTGGCGAAAGCCCAGCCAGCGCACCCGTGGAGGTCTTTGTCGGTGAGGCTGGTAAGCTCTGTGAACCACCCCACACCAAAGGCATGTTGTGACACCCTCTCAGGTGTCAGGCAGTGTTCTCCCTCTTTGAATGCACTGCTTGTGCTGCCAGAAGTCTCCATGGCTGCAGAAGATGGGCTTTGCCAAGAGCTGGAGTTTCCTAACAGCTAAAGTGAATGATCAGGCCTTGCTTTTGAGACCTGAAGGATTTGCTCATTATCTGGGCCATCATAGTTACCACAACTTTGCTCTCCAAGAGTGATGCAACTAACTAAGAAGGAATCTGGGTGTGTGGGAAACAGGAACCTCATTATCTGGGAGGGTGGGTATCTGTGCTGAACACACCGTCTGTCTTTGCTGGGCTCCACCAGTGACCAGGCAACCAGAGTCAGCCTGATGTCCTGCTAATGGCCCATTTTCCAGGTCTCAGAAAGTCAAGGGGATAATTGCTTCTACCCCTTTTAGATGAGGTATGACCCCTCGGTTTGATGGAAGGGCCCATCCCTTCTGTAGGATTAACTCCCCATGAGACACAATGTCTATGTATAGGTTGGGTTGTGCCTCCGTCCCCAGGGCTCAGTGTGCCCCAGGGATGCAATGCCCTCCCCTCTCGCAGAGAAGCCCATGGAGCCTCACCATCTCCTCGGCTGATGGTTTTAAAGAGTTCCTGGGTTTTATGTGCAGCCTGGTGTTCCTGCTCACATCTGTGGGTGTAGATTCAGAAGGTTGATTCTTCCCGCCCAGAAAAATCAGCATTTCCCTCAGGAACAGAAGCCCATCCTTGCAGGATGTGCAGAGTAGGAGGACGGAGGTTCGGGCTGCTGGGCTCACGGGTAGAAACACATCCTGTGACCTTTTGCCGTTTGGAAAGGTTATTGTTATAAACCAATCAATAGCACTGAGGGTCTAGCCTAGCAGATTTTTTCTGAAATGGCCAAGCAATATTTGCATACAAATGAGGATAGGCCAAATGGGACATTGGGAGCATACATTATTTCTGCCTCTCTTTGCACAAAAATTTGTTCAAAGGGGTCACTCAGAGCAGTCACGGCGGGGGCTGGGCCTTCTCATAGGGATGGGCCTGGCCACCGAGCAGAGGAGGGACATGGGAGGGGATGTCACGAGCGCCATCAGTGAATGATGGACGCCACACTCTGCAGTGGCTGCAGCAGATTCCAGGCTCTTCGGTCATATTCAGGCGACTGGGCTCCAGCTGGCCACCAAGGTAGGGGGTGGCCTGAGGGGAGCTAGTGACATGTGGCTGAGATCTGTAGTACCTGCACTACGGCAGCTGGCATAGCAGTGGGACCTCTGCTCACCGGGCAGCCTATGCACCAGGGGTAGGATGCCAGGATCCGGGGTCTCAGGTCCTGAGTGTCAGGGGCCAAGGCAGAAGTCCAGAGGAAAGAGTTGCAACATGGGGGAGGGAGACTGGCTAGAAACTGGGGAGTCATGTCAGGGCCAGCCCGGCAACACTGTGACTTCACACTGCACTCCTGGCCCCAATGCCAGGGTTTGTTTGGTTTATTTGCTATTGTCCGGCAGCTTCACTTCTGCATGGGCCTCTTCTTGCCCCTGGTGGTTTGCAGACCCGAGCAGTCGCTTGGAAGAGAGCAGTGGCCCGGGCGCTGGCTCTCTCTGCTCCTCCCCACTCAAGCCCACATGGACTGGCTCTCCCATGTCTGAAATGACATGCCTGTCTCATGCACTGGACCTGCCAGGGCCAGTTCTGCAGTTGGGCTTCTCAGCCTTTGTTCAGGCTCAGTATACTTCTCTATCCTCTGTGTTGACACTGGGGAGAAATTTCTGGAAAGAGGAAGCCAGTTAGTCATTCCTGCTTCCAGTTAGTTGTTACCATTCCAGTCTCTGCTTTCCCAGCCCAGCCACCCTCGTTGTCATAATTTCATTCCGGTGATGAAGGGGACTGCTAACATGTTGACTTGCAGCAAGTAAGCCTTCGGAAAACAAACTTAAGGGGGGCGTCTCCATTCACTCTGGACGCCTCGGAGCATCACAAGCTAGTCAGCCTGATGTTCTCAAACTCTTCTATGAGAGAAGACTTTGCTGGGGCTCCGCGACTAAAGTGTGTGAGTCTGAGCATCAACTCTGTCGTTTCCTGGCTGTGTGACTACGCGTAGGTCAAGTAACCGTTCTGAGCTCCAGCTTCGCAACTCTGTGGTACAGCAGGGAACCTTGCAAGCCAGAGTGAGGAGACCCAGGTTCTCATCTTAGTCGTCTCTTACGTGGCTGACTCATCGCTGCTCACAAGATGAATGTCCAGAGTGTGCCTGGCCCAGGGCCGGCTCCAGTCAGTACTTGGTGAATGAATGAAGGAGCCCCTGGACGAGTCCCTCAATTTGCCTGGCATCATCTATAAAATGATGAAGTGTTCAGAGTGGGTGATCTCTGGGCATCCTCGAGTCCAAACATGTAATATTTAAATCTGTTTAACCTTAGAGAAAAAGGGTAATTTTTAGGGGATTTTTCACTGAGGTTGAATTTACAAGCCCAGACATTGCAAATTGGTAAAAATATCACATCAGTAGGGACTCCAGTCTGCAGGAGATAGACCCCTACCTTTCCAATCCAACCCAACAAGCTTAAACTGAAAGAATAATTTATTAACTCCTGCAACAGAAGAGTTAAAGAGCCTGGTACAGCTTCAGGCAGGGCTGGATCCAGTGTCCCCTGCAAGGTACTCCCACATCGCCTTGGTTCCACCTTCCTCTTGGATAGCTCCTTTCTTAGGCAGGCTCTTCACCAAGGTGATCCCGTAGCTCCAGGCAGCAGAGTGCTTCCCTTTCTCTGCAGTGTCTGTGAGGGAAATCCACCGGCTCTTTAGCCTGCCTTTAGTTGCATGCCCAGATTGACCGCTGTGGCCTGAGGCACCAAAGCTACGGAATGATGCCATCTCTACCTGGAGCACATGGACCAAATGTGAGGTGGGAGGACCCCTGGAGGACACGGAGTGCTACTGCTTGAAGGGGAAACATACTTGCTGTGACTGTCTGCCATAGCACCCGTGTGCAGAGCTTGCCAAAGCATCCAGCTCTGGGCCCGGTTCCATGTTCCACACTGTTGTAGGCACTGTGGGGTATAAAGGATCCACACCCTGCCTTCGAGACCCTCACTGCTTGTGAACAGGCCGTGTCCTCTAGATAAGCCACACTCCTGCCCTGGACCCAGGGCAGACACATCAGCTCCTGCCTGGAGTTCCAGGCCCCCAGGCTACTCCATCTGCACCTGTGCCAAGCTGTGTCCATCTGGAACTACTGCTCTTCCTTCCCACCATGTCCCTGGAAAACTCCTTAGTCCTCCCATGGAGTCCATCTTTCCTGCCAGCCCTTGAAGGAGTGGCTGTGTTCTTTCTCCCCAGGCAGAACTGGATGTTCTGGCCTCTTTTCCAGAACGCACTGTGCACACAGCTCTTTGCGCCCCTACCTGAGGACAGATCCGTTCTCTCTGAGCTCTGCGAGGAAAGGGACCCCTCTGATGTATCCCCACAACCTCATGCAGTATAAGCCTAGAATGCGGTACATACTCTGGAAATGGAGGGAGGGAGGGAGGGAAGGAAGGAAGGAAGGAAGGAAGGAAGGAAGGAAGGAAGGAAGGAAGGAATTCAAGCGGGGAGGGAGGGAGAGGAGAGAACACGTTTAGGAAGGAAGAAGGAAGGAGAACAGTGTCATGCAGCCCAGACCACAGGTATCGCTGCCAGAAGCAGATGCCCGAGTGACACCAGCACTCCAGCAGGGGCTGGAGCGACCCCAGGGAGCTCAGTGAAGGCCTGAGGGAGGCCTTCTGCCCCGAGCTACGGCAGCCTCAGCTTTCCTGCTTGCCCTGCAGCCCTTGTGCCTTCAACAGGGACAGGAGGCTCTCAGTCCCCAGGAGCTCTGAAACTGGGCGGGGTTCAAAACAAGACAGAATGGAGCACAGCAGGGCTGACTAACTGCAGGCAGAGCCCCAGCTTCCTGTCCAGTTCTTAATCCACACTGACCCCAAACAGATCCAGCCCCATGTGCTGGGGGACAACAGGGCAGAGCAGACACCCGTGGCCCCTGCCCCGCTCCCGGGAACCGGGAGGCAGAGAAGCTGGTCTCCCAGAGCAGTGACCTCCCACACCTGTGCGGCAGCTGGGATCGCTCATCCACTGCATCTTCTCCAGGGGCTCCCTTTAACCAGAGCTGGGGCAGCAAAGCCACAGCGGCAGTTGCCTCTGAACAGAGCCCCCAAATAAAAGGAGGTGCTGTGTCTCCACGTGGGCCATTTCTTATATCCTGCAGCCGCACGGACCCCTCTGCCCCAAGCTCGTCCCCTGAGCCAGCCTTCCCCTCCCCCATCCGTGGCTGCTGTTCCACCTGACTCACCCCCGGCCTAGTCTTCCAGGTTGCAGGCAGGACCCAGTGGTCCCCCGGGACCCTCCTTCCCTCTTCTAGTGTAGATGTTCACTGTTGGGGCAAAGTTCTCTATCCCCACAGCTGGCAGACTCCTATGGAATCCTCTTGTTGGAGGGGTAGGGAGGGTATTGCCAGAGCTCCTGTAAGGCTGGGGTTTGAGTTCCTGACGCAGCAGGCCTGGATCACTGTGTCACGGGGTCATGATAAAAAATCCAGTGAGACAGACACATGGGGGCCTCGTACCATGCCAGGAGTGCCTAGATGATAGAGCATTCCCTTCCCCTTCTCATCCACTTGAACTTCAAGGGTGGGGCACCATGAGCGGTTCCTGCCTGTGTCCCATCTGCTTGCCCTCTGGGTCTCAGGCCCAGTTTTAGAGTCAATGGACTCCACCTGCAAATTCAAACCATGTCATCTGTAGAGCTGAGACTATCATAACCAGTGAGAGGAAAACTAATATAGATCTGGGGCAGCCTGGCTGATAGACCCATGTCAGCCAGGAGCAGCATCAGCTCAGAAAGTGACCATGTCAGCTCCAAGACCATGACTGGGGTTTTTCAAAACCAGGTGCCCAAGAAAATGATGCAGTGCTCTGGGTGACCCAGCAGAGAGTGTGGGCTTTGTGGCACCGGTGTGCTATCACATGTCTTCACTGGGCCTCATTCTACTCTGGACACGGAGGAGAGGAAGGGTATTCAGGCCGTGGGTGCCGGGAGAGGGGGTGGGCTTCCATGGTAAGGGTACTTGGGTGTGGGCCTCATAGGGAAGGGGGCTTATTCCAGGGTAGCCTCATTAGGGAGGAAACAGTTGCTGCCATGAAACATTGTCATCATAAGATTCCCAGGGACTGAGGAAAAACTGAAATCAAAATCTCCCAGGGACAAAACACTGAGCTTGGACATAATCAACATTTCCTGGGGCATAGCCTGTTCTGGAAAAGGAGGTCTCATGACATTGGACCTAGTTCCCTCACTTAGTACAATCTTGCCTGGGAAATGACTTCTGCCCCATTTTGCACATGGGCTGCAGCAGCTCCAGGAGAAGTCACAGCCCTGGGCCCACCTCCTGGCCTAGACGTGGGGGTGCTCTCTGCAGAAGCTCATGACCTGAGAAGAAGCAGACATGTGAGCAGCCCCTGCAGCCTCAGGAGCTGCCTGGTTTAGCAAAGAAGGGCCAGTAAGGAAAGCCATGCTCAAGGTGGGGCGCGACCAGGGAGGGGCCCAGCTCCATACCTGGGTGGTTTACTACTCTGAGCCTGTTTTCTCATCTGTAAAATGGGGGTGGTCCCTATGCTCAAAACATCATTATAGGGAAAATAAGCCCTGCCCTTATCCTAAGGCCTCCCCGTGTGCCTTCCACTGCTGGGGACAGGCAGGTGAAAAGTGAAGCCCCTGAGGTACCTGGAGTTGGGGCAGAAGCACTGGGTGTGCAGAGGAGCTATTGGCAGCAGCTCACAGGAGGCTAGGGTGGAATTTTCAGCCAACCGCCGAAGGTCCCTTGTGTCCTGCTTTGAGCAACTTCAGCTCTGAAAAGCCCAGCACTCCTCCCCCTGCCTGGCCATGTCTTCGCTGCCCCTGAGAGCTTGCACAGGGCATCGGAGCACAGCCTGGAACAAGAGACCTCCTAGCACATCTGAGTTGTTCCCCGTCTTCATCTCGTTCCTGCTCCTGCATGGAGGTGGGGAGGGCAGACCTCCAAGCTGGCCACTAGAGCCTGCACCTGCCATGCTCAGCCCCTGATGCCCAGTGCAGGGTTTGCTGGCCTCCTTAAGCCATCTTTCCTTCTTGTTAACTCTTGTGTTAACTAAGAGTTCAGACTGGCTGCTGAATGCCCTTGCTTTCCTCCAGGAAGTGCCTTCAGCCCCAGTTGCACACATGTAAGCAAAACTGATGTGCCTCCAGCTTAGTCACAGAGGCTCTGAATGAAGCCTACAGATGCTCTGGCATCCCGGGAGAGTCTAGAAGCCCCTCCATACCCCATTGTGCCCTACAGTGCTCTGAGTGCTTCTGTTCTCTCTGGGAAATGCATCAGACTCTCCTTGGCCCCTGCAGGCCGCATAAGGCTTGGCCCTTCTGTGAAGAAGGAAGGTGCCCCCTCCCATCCCCCTCTTCCATGAACTTTCTCCAGATCTTGGCTTTTGCACTGGGGGTTAGTGACAGTCAGACCTGGGTTTGCCACCTCTGGCATCTGTAGCCTCCTCCCGGGGACTGGAAATAGTGGGGGCTCCAGCATTTCTATGTAGGAGGGGCTCGGAGGTCATGATCTTGTTCAGAGCGGAGTTTGAGACCCTGCTTGGCTCTGTTTGCAACTCAGGTTGTGTGTGCATCTGGTGCATTGTGTGTCTGGGTGCGGGGGTGGGAGAGGACAGGCAAGGCTCACTGGAACTTGAGGCAGGGGGGTGCCAAGGCCAGAGGATGAGGCAGATGGAACCTGATAAAGGCATGGTTGGGTCTCAGGTAGTAGAAAACTTCCTAGACAACCTGTCAGGTTACTACTATTATTTTATGTTATCAAATACATTTGCATGTGGGGCTGGGCCTAACACCTCACTGTTATAAATAAAGCTACTTTGAACATTATTATAAATCTTTTACAACTTCTCTGATACTTTCCTTAGAATAAAATGCTAGAAGCAGAATTTCTGGTTCAAGGACAAACATGTTTCACTTTCAAAGACCTTCATCTAATTGACACCCCACAGCAGTCACCAGATATAGGTCTTGTGGTGCATTCTTTCTTCCTCTCACTTTTCAATATTTCCTAATTTGTTTGGCAAAATGTTGTCTTTTTATTGTTTTACTATATGGGATTTTAAATTACTAATCTGTGATTAAATGCCTGTGATTGTGGCCATTTTTTCTCATAGGGATCTGTTAAAAGGTAAACTGAGACACAAAATTTTAAAGAATTGATTTGAGCAAACAGCAATTCATGAACTGGGCAGCACCAACCCGAAGGTGGTTTTAGGTTCTGCTAAGGTAACCCAAGGGTAGGTTTTCATAGTGTGAACATGGAAGTCAGACAAAGAAAGTACTTGCCTGGTTACTATTATGCTATTACCTTGTTTGGTCTCTCCCACCTCCAAGTCCCTTGTTATAGATGAGTTAGTAGTTGGCAGTTTCTGGTCGGTTGAGCTTAAGTTTTGTTTTCCTTTAATATAGGCATGTACAAGAATTAATCCAAGTTAAATTTTCCTTATGTTTGCCAAGTCAACAAGGTCAAGATTGCCTCCACAGCCTACCTGGCTTTGTCTGCTCAGGGGAATCTCAAATCTGGCCTCCATTTTATGTTATTTTACTAGGTCTTAGTGTTTTGCGGTGATTGTTAGGATTTATTATATATTAGGTATATCATGTCTGATCATGTTTATGGCAAATAGCTTTCCATTCTTGTTGTTTGTCTTTAATTTTATTGTGTTTAAATGGTTGTGTAGTCAAAACTCTAGGACCGTGGTATCTCTGCTTCCCACTCAGAAACTTGACAAATACCCAAATTTTCTTCAAAATTTTGTGGTTTCATATTTTCCATTAAACTCTTTAATACAGCTGGAATTTTGGTTCCTAGTATAAAGTGAGCTTCTAAATATATTGTTTGTTTCCAGAGAACTTTTTACCCGATACCACTTATTGATTATTTCTTTGTGATGTATCTTGATCATGTTCTAAATGCTTACATATAGTCAAGTCTGCCTGAGGACTTCTTTAGCTCTACAGAACCCTGTATAATTGCCTTGGTACCACTGAACCTTTCATTTAAATCACTTTATTACACATCTTTCATCTTTAGAAGAGCTTATTTTATTCTTTTTCATTTTCCAAAATTTCTCAGTCATTCTATGAACTTCATAACCATTTGGTAAGTTCTCAAAAAGAAAATTCTTCTGGAATTTTGATGGAAAGCATGTTAAATTGTAAATGGGCTTCAAAATTCTTGACATCTTCCTTCTGTTCATACTTCCTCTCCTGCACCTTGTGATGGGTGGGCAATGCTGTCAGAGCGATCCTGCTGTTGCTGGGTGAGTTGTTCCCAGTGCTTTTATCATAGATTGTCACTGTGAGCCCAGATACTATAATGGCTTGCCCACTGCTGATGGCAGCCTGAGGCTCACTTAGTTATTCAGAGACATTAAATATTAGACTCGCAAAAAGATCAGCTGTAATCATTTTCTTAAAATGGGAACCCGAGCTTATCTTGTTCCCATACCCTCTGGGGAGTGGCTTCTAAGCACAGGTCAGCAACTGAGTGCCCACCACTGTGGCATTTAGCTCTGCAACTTTCACCAGGAGTAGGCAACCGATGGACACATGAACTTAGCACTTATAATCATTCAATGGTTTCAGGTGGCATTTGGGTTACTTTTGGTGTACATACTGCTTTGGAAGACAGAGAAGCATCTTGAAATTATTGGTTTACTCTTTTTCTAAAAGAATGAAAAACGATTGTAGATTGTGGGTTTTACCTTTCTTCTAAGTACTCCAAGTTTTTAATTACACTTGGTTGGAATGCAAGAAAAATAACAAAGCTTCTGGCTGTTTTAGCTCCCCCTAGTGACAAATAAAACCAGTCCTAGAGCCTATTAAGTGAAATTAAGAGATTCAGAGCAATGCTCGTTTGAAAACATGTGCTGTAGTGAGGAGTGAATGGCACTTGTTTATAGGGTAATTAATGTCACTGTCCTGCACTTCACGGGCTGCATGGTGTTCCATTGTCACTGTTCAGTGGGATCCTGGGGTAATTATTAATGGAATACGCGCTAATGACGTTATGCAAACCACAGGTGGTTCCTGTTGTTTCTGTACCACAGTCTTCCCTGCTGATGCCAGTAGGCACTGTTGTGTGTAGGCCCATCCAAGCCATCATGGGCATTGGAATAAAAGTTTGCTGAGAGCCTACTATATGCCGGGAATGCATCGTCACAACTCTCTGGGTGGGAATTGCCGTCTCCCTTTCACAGCCGAGTTGCGGGCCCTCAGAGAGCTGAGTCACCCTTTATCATGAGTCTTCAGGGGCAGAGGGCTCCTGGGGATCCGTCCCACCCTCTGGGGCTGCAGTTCATGGTTTGTGCTCCCTTCATGCATAAGCATACCTATGAAGCCATTGGCCAGGAGTTTAGACTGGAGGTGTTCTGTGATGCAGGTGCTCCCTGCCGTGGGACATCTCCAAGCCCCTGCACCCAACCACAGCAAGCTGTGCACAGACATTGTTGGGTGAGTAGGAAGCTTGCCCACTCCTCGCCATGCTGGGGAGAATTGCAAGATCTGTGGCTTCCTTCAGGTTCTCTCCAGCATCCATTATCCTAGGCATCCTCTTGATGAGGCCTGTGTGGGGAGTGAGGCCTTGAGCCAGGTAGCCATGCTGATTCGAAAAACACCTTTACGGCACCGTTACAGGTGAGGCGAGGGGTGCCAATCAGGGAGGAGGGAAAAACTGTGAAGGAGGGGCGATAGGAGCAGGTGCCCAGAGAACTCAGGGTGCTCCCAGGACAAAGCTGTCATGCACAGAGGCAGACATGGCTGTTGGAAAGAGGATGGCCCTGAGGCTGCCTTTGTTAATCCTGGCTCAGAGGGAGGGGAGGCACCCTGCCCACAGGGGCGAGTGGTAATCTCATCCTCCATTTCTCTGTTTCTACCCTTCAGTGGATCCCCATGTCTATGGGGGAAAATCAGATCTGCTTCTGAGACTGGCCTGGGTTCCTCAGGCCCTGTGCCAGGCCCACCCACACTCTGGTCACGGTGGGCCTCATCCTGGCCCCCTAGGCTGCAATGTTCTCTTCCGGCTCACTTGCTGCTCCCTCGGCTGGCAGACATAGTGCCCAGGAAATGTTGATGGATAAATGACATTATTAATAACCTTATTTCCATAACTGTCAAAAGGTTATGGAGACTATTCTAATGCCTAATGCTTTATTTGGAAACGATCCTAAACATCAGACAATCCTGAGTTTAAGGTTTTGGCCAGAGTCTCTGGAAAACCCTCTGGCTGGCCACACAGGCAGTCAGTAGAGGCCTGCATTGAGCACCCACTTGGTCAGCAGCTTGCTGGGCATCCCAGGGGAGCAAGAAGGCCCCGAGGCAGGCCCTGCCCTTGTGGGGCCTCCAGCTAGGGGGAGGGAGGGTCACGGGGCCTGGGCCATCTCAGGATGTGGGGTCTCTAGGTCCAGCCTTACGGGCTGGAGACTCCTGCATGTGGCAGAGCCCAGAGTGAACTAGAAGAGCTGCAGGTAGACTGCGCACGAGGAGGAGAAACTGGACCTCCATATGGAGGAGGGACATGTATCGCCACAGGTGTGGCCAGGCGGTCCCAGGGCCTCAGTCACTCATCTCTACCAGGGTGCCAGGGACACCAGACCGGGCAGCAGATTTGAAGGACTTTGACGACAGTATTGCCCCAACTCCAGCCTGTCAAGCACTGGCCCTGCTCCTTCTTCCCGTTCCCAGCCAAGCTTTTCCAGAGAGGATCAGCCCCTTTTTATTTGTTTTTCTGTTTTCTGTTGATTAATTTCGAATGCGGGAAATCTCAAACATACATAGGAGTAGACAGGCCAGTACAGGCATACTGCATTCTTTGTTGCACATCACTTTGATGCTCTTCACAGCTTCTGCATTTTTTACAAGTGGAAGGTTTGTGGCAGCTCTAGGTCAAGCAAGTCTGTCAGCACCATTTTCCCAACAGTACGTGCTCACTTTGTGTCTCTGTGCCGTCATTTTTTTTGACAATAAAGTGTTTTTAAAGTAAGATGTATACATTGCTTAGCTATACTACTATTGCATACTTAACAGACTACAGCATAACTTGTATATACACTGGGAAAATTTTTATATGATTTGCTTTATTACGATATTTGCTTTATTGTACTGGTCTGAAACCAAACCCACAGTATCTCTGAAATCTGCCTGTATAGAGAACATTCATGCACTCACCACCTCGTTCAGCCATAATGCACCAAAGACCAGTCTTCTCTTATCTATGCATCCACCCAGTTCCTCCTCCCATAGGATTCCAAGGCCCTTCTCAGACATCATATAGGTATTTTTAAACAGCTTATCATTTTCTTCAAAAATATTTTTAGTATGTATCTCTACAAGAGCTCTTTCATATAATATATAATCATAAATTCATTATTACGCCTAGAAAAATTAATAATAATTCCTTAATGTAATTAGATATCCAGTTGCACTCAAATTCCCTTGGAATTTCCTGACTGCTCTGAAAGCAGGGAGGCAGCCTCAAAGCCAAGGGCCAGGCCTAGGCCAGGCATGGGGAGTACCCACCAGACCTGGAAACAAGAAGCAAATGGTGTGACGATATTCTGACAATCTTCAGTTCTCTCCTCTCCTAGACTTGTCAGCTTCAGCCCTTATCCCATTGGAACTGTGTTGCCAATCAATGAGCTTCTTTTTTAAATTGGGTTTTAATTGACAAATAGTAATTGTTTATTTATAGAGCGAGTACTTGTGGTGTTTACAATGTAGAATGATTAAACCAGGCTAATTAACAGATTCATCACCTCCCACAGTTATCATTTTTTTGGTGGCGAAAACATTTAAAATCTTCTCTTTTAGCAATTGTGAAATGTACGATGCATTATTATCTATGATAGTCATGCAATTCGCTTCTTGTTGCCAAGTCTAGTGGGTGTTCCCCATCCCTGGCCTTGCCTTGGCCCTGGACTTTGAGGTTGCCTCCCTGCTTGGTTTCTAGAGCACCACACCCTGGCTGCTCCAACTCCATCGTGGGCTGTTTCCAGGGTTACCATGGACTCAGTCCTCGTTTGTCTTCTCTTCCTGCACCCCCACAACAGTTGCATCACTCCACATCCTTGTCCAGTTGCCTCTGGAGCCACAGGACTCCCACATCTTCTCCTCCTCCCATCTAGACGACTCGTGGCACCCAGACCCACGAGTCCAACTGTCTGCCCAGCATCGCTGCTGGGATAACACACAGGCTCCTCAGACCCAACTTGTCCAAAGCTGAATTGCTGTGTAGTTGTTAAGAACAGGACCTGGAAGTCACACTGCCCAGGTTTGGCTCCTGGCTCTGTCTTGTAGCCCTGGCAGATGGCCAGCATCCCTGGGGCTCAGTGTCCTTGCCTGTTAGCCGTCCCGAGGGTCAGCTATGTCTACAGAGGAAACCCTTGGAGCAGCTCCTCCTGCCGTGTGCCCTGGGAGTGATGCCTCCATCCACCCCACACCTGAGTGTCAGCCTCGATTCCTCCTGGCCTGGAGCTCCCTGGCCACCACGTCGGGTGGATTCCAGGTCCCCACCATCAGATCCACCTTCATCACTTTTCTCTTCCATCACGGCCCTGCCCCTGCTCAGGCCGCCTCGACAGCCTGCGTCTTTACAGAGCTCCCCGGGGCTGGGGCCCCACAGCCAGGCACTCTCGAGCGACAGCTAAAGGCGTGTTCCTCGAGAGCAGCTTTGATTCTCCTCTTTTCAAAGCTTGCCAAAGAAACCTCTGGTCTCCAAAGCCGTTCAACCCCCTGCATGTGCTGTTCTCTCTCACCCTGGCCTTTGAACACCTGCTCCCTCCACCAGAGCTTTGTCCCCTGCTACCCCTGCCAGCCCTTGCTCTCCACACCTCACTCCCTTCCCCACACCTCAGTCTCTGCCTGGATGCTCCTTCCCTAGAGAGCCCGCCTTTCCCCAGGGAGGCAGGGCCCTGCTTCCTGCGCCTGCCGTGTCCAGAGCTCATCCCCACACAGAGCTGACCCTGCGGGGTCAGCTGTTGACCTGTCTGTGACTGGCTGTTGACCCGTCTGTGTCCTGCGCTAGTGTGTGGCACATGAGTGTCCAATGCCGTCACGGGCACATAGGTCCTCCCTGTGATCTAGCACTTCCCGCAGAACCTGGCAGAGATGTGTCCAGAGACCCTCTGTCAAATAGATGTTGTCTGTTGGATAGTGAGGTCTGCTTCCTCCCTCCCCGACTCTCTTAGGGCAGGCTGGAAATAGCTGGAAGTGTCAGGCTCTGGGACAGGATGATCTGGGCTGGAATTCCAGCTTCGTGTCTTGTTGGAGCACGCTATTAACTTTTCTTGTTAGTAACCAGAAATCACGGGAATGGCCTCACAGACCACTGTGAGGATTGCACATGTAAGCATGCAGCCCTGGCCTTCTCTTTCCCCAGGGACAGAGCAGGGAACTCAGCCTTCAGGGCGGCCCAGCTGCCTCCACCCAGCCCAGCCTCACTGGATGGAGACTGGTGGTACTTTGCCCTTGATAAGAGTTCTCTGAAACATTCCCCTGCAGGGAGCAAAAGGATGCTTCGTTGTCAAGACACGTGCTTTCCTCAGTTTGTTTATTTGTCCTGCAGTTTTTCATCAGTGTAGCCTGATTCCTCCCAGCCTCCTTTGCGCATGGATATTCTAAACAGTGTTTCTTTGGCCTTTCCCCCAAGGATGAAGAATCACCAAGCGTTAGGCAGCAGCTCCAGGCATTTGGATTTTGGAGGATTATAAGAATTGGAGGGAGGCCCCCACCCCTTGCTTGCAGTCTCTGTCACAGATAACAAATGCTCACTACATCCAAGAAGATGCAGGGCTTAAAGGTTACCTTTATCTTATTTTATTTCTTATTTTGTTTATTTATTTCTAGTCAGGGCTTACAGGTTACCTTCATTTTATTATCTATCTATCTATCTATCTATCTATCTATCTATCTATCCACCTACCTACCTATCTGGAGTCAGGGTCTTACTCTGATGCCCAGGGTGAAGTTCAGTGCACAATCATGACTCACTGCAGCCTTGACCTCCTAGGCTCAGGTGGTCCTTCTGCTTCAGCCTCCCGAGTAGCTGGGAATACGGGCATGTACCACTATACCATGATTTCTTTTATTCTTTTGTAGAGATAAGGTTTCACTATATGGCCCAGCCTGGTTTCAAACTCCTGGGCTCAAGCAATCTTCTCACGTTAACCTTCCAAAGTGCTGGTAGTATAGGCTTGAGCCACCAGGCCTGGCCTGCCTTTATTTTATAGGTAAGAAAAACCAAACCACAGATACTTCCAGAGGGCTCCCAGGAATGCTCAGCTGACCAGTGGTGCCAGGACGCACAGGCATGACCACAAGCAGCTATTTTGCTCATCGAAAATAATACCCCATGGCATCAGACTCAGAATGAAAAGACATAGAGTTTCAGGCTGGGCGCAGTGGCTCAGCCTGTGATCCCAGCACTTTGGGAGGCCTAGTGAGAGGATTGCCTGAGCCTGGCAATTTGAGACCAGCCTGGACAACTTGATGAGACCTCATCTCTACAATAAATCACAAAAACTGCTGGGTGTGGTGGTATGCGTCTGTAATTCCAGATACTTGGAAGGCTGTGGTGGAAGGATCGCCGGAGCCGAGCAGGTCGAGGTTGCGGTAGCCTTGAGCATGCCACTGCACTCCAGCCTGGGTGACAAGAGTGAAACTCCAACTCAAAAAAAAAAAGACATAGGGTTTCAGAACTTGGTGGGTTAAGCCAATCTGTGCCCTCCTTCTGACCTCACTTGCCACCTGGAACCTCTCACATCATGTCACCAGCCTCTTCAGAAACTTCGTATGGCTCCCGTCACCTGCAGGTTGTCTCAGAAACTATACCTTCTGCCAGAGCCCATGCCCATCCACAGACATTTCTCACTTGTCCCTCACGGGGGTCCCAGAGTAGCCAGAACTTGCCTGACAGTTCCCATTGCACACCCGACAGTTCTGGGGTTAAATGATGGGGACAAAGGTGTTGGTCTGGGATATTTGGGCAGGTGCCTTAAATCCTACTCCAGGGATTTTTGTACAGGACAAACCACCCTGTGTCAAGGTCTTCCCTCTCCTCCTAGCCCTGTTCCACTCCCTTTCCTCATTGCCTCAGAGCAGGACTTGTACCTGCCCTGGGGCCGGATACAGCCCGTGGCCTGTTTTTATAAATAAAGTTTTATTGGGACATAGCCATCTTATTATTTATATATTATCCAAGGCTACTTTTGTCATAGACAGGCAGAGTCCTTAGATCCTGCAAATCTTAAAATACTTATCTGATCCTTTGCTGAAAAGTTTTCACAACTTCTATGCTAGAGAGCAGCTTGAATTTTAGAGTCAGGTAGATCCAAGTTCAAATCTAGCCCAATGCAGGACCTCTGACTTAACCCATCTAAGCCTCAGTTTTCTAAAAGGAGGATAAAATATTTCTGCAACAGATCGAGTTGCAATTGGCTAATTATGGACTGTGAACTGCACCATATGGAGTGGCATTGGTTGTGATACAATCAGGATCTGTCAGGACCAGGTCTTGCTGTGATGGGAACTCACCCAATAGACAAGGAAACAGACGCCATCACCAACAGCAGAGCTGGTTGGTTTGAGTGACTTTTATATTTGCTTTTCATAGCAGGGGGTGGTAACAGTGATGGGGCTGATAAGGTCTAGGCACTATTTTCTGATGATGGGAAACAAAGATCATTACCGGATGAAATCACTAAATTTATCTAGCTATATTGCGTGTTCAGAGCTGCCTTTAAAATCAAAATACCTATAAGAAAAACACATTTGTTGAAATGAGTCTAAAATCTCTGGCCTCAACCCCCTTTTCCTATTGAAGCAACTATTTTTCAAATATAGCCTTTAAAACTACTCAGTTTCTTAGAATTGCAGCTGCCTTATCACAGCAGATCAAGCTAAGTCCTGCCTCTGGGGCCATTGTAAAGTATCCACCGCCACACACCGCCAACCCGTGCTGTTCTCAGACCTTACCTGGGGTGCACTCCTTTCTCTCCACACATCCATACACTCCATCAGAATTTGAAACATCGTCAACTGATTCTTGTCTGTGTTCTTCAGGCGCATCAAATTAACCCATGCTGTGTTCCAGAATTCTATCACTCTGACCAACACATCTGCCAGTAAAAAAGCCAGGAGCGCCTCTTAGATTTCCTCTGCATGCATGTAGTGCCCTGCCCAGAGCTAATCTGGACTGTTGATAAAGACACGTTGAACCTGATAGCAGGTTATTACCTAAACACCCGCACCATGAAATCCAACATTTCTGACAGGGGCTGCACCAAACATCAGCCAGACTCAGAGACCCTGGAATGTGCAGAGGCTGTGCTCAGGGAGTGCCTTCCTAGAGGAGCTCATGCTATAGTCAGGATTTATCAGTCATCTATTGCTACATAACAAATCATCCCAATGTTGCTGTGTAAGACAACATACCTCTTTACCTCAGTTTCTGTGGGCCAGAAATACAGGCACAACGTAGCTGGGTCTTCTGCTCTAGGGTCTGTGGCAGGGTATCAGTTGGGTGGGGTGGGGGCAGTCTTCTCTGAAAGTTCAGCTGGGCAGGGTCTGTTTTCAAGGTTGCTCACACAGTTGTTAGCAGGATTCTGTTCCTTGCAGGCTGTGGGACTGAGGCATCAGTTCCTCGTGAGTTGTTAACTAGAAGCCTCCCTGAAGGACCTCTCCATAGAGCCTCTTACAACCCAGCAGCTGTCAAGAGGACAAGAAAATGTGAGCAGAAGAGAAGGCACCAGTTCTTGTCACCAAGTCACAGTGGTACCACCTTCTGCTCCTTAAAAGCCAATCACATGTGCAGCCCACAATCAAGGAAGGGGAGGAGATTGCTGAGGGTGTGAGGAGATTGCCAAGGAAGGGGAGGAGATTGCTGAGGAGATCCTCGAGGGATCCCCATACTACATGGGGCCTGCAAGGGGAGGCAGATACCCAAACCTGTCCACACACTGTGGTGCGATTACTTAGGGTCTCCAAATGGGTGAGGCCCAAATGGTACCACCTGCCCCTGCCTCTTCTGTATGATTTGCTGGCGAAGAGACCACAGGTGGGCCCCCTTCTTGCTCACAGCAAGACATGGTATTCAACTCACCTCATGTAGCTGGCTCTCCAGGTCCTGTGCTCTGCACACAAGCCACTTCATTTCATCTCAAACGCCCTTTACACGTGGAATTTCCCCTATTGTACAAATGACAAAACGGAGACTCAGAGAGATCGAGCCCTGTGCCCAGAGTCACATGGGTTGAACTCAGGTCTTAAAAGTCAGAGTCTAGGGCTTTGTCTATAACCAGTCCTTTACAGTTTCCATGTCCTAGAGTACACATCACTGGCGATTTTTGTGATCGGTTTTCGGAATTTTTTCTTGTGAAGCTTCTTTAGAATTGTTTTTGGTTTTGACTCAGCGTAAGAGGTGATTCCAGGAAGGACCAGGACATTTGGAGCTCAAAGGAAAGGGCAGGGAGCAGGAGGGAGATTTGGCTGGTCTGAGGAGGCTGTTCCTGGAAACAGGAACTTGAAGCCCCTGGGCAACCCCCCCCCCACCACCCTGGAACTCTGCTGGGGGGGGAGAGCTTAGAGCCAGGCTGCCTGGGTCTGAGTGAGGGTCCGAATCCACACTTTCACACCTTTGCATGGTATGTGATCTTAGGCAAGAGAGTCTCTCTGCACCTCAGTTTTCTCATCTGCGTGAGGGGCAATGAATTCCTCAGAGGCTTATGAGGATTCAGCAGGCCAGGCTCGGTGCTTGAAAGCATTGCCTGGCAAGTGGAAGCATCCTCAGTGTCAACAGTGCTGCTGTACATGTCTCATTAATGAATTGGCACAACCCCAACAGCCAGCAAGCTAAATGTCTCCACTGCCTGCTTTTGATTTCAAAAGTCCACATGGAGTCTTTCGGTTGAAAGAATGTCCCTCTTGTCCATCACAACTTTATAAAATATGGCATTCTCACTTTGAATTTTCTGTTGTAAGTTGTTTTGGGTTTTTTTTTAGTTCTATCACCCGAGATACTCTTTTAGGGGTCTGACATTCCAGGAGGGCAGGGCCCACGGCTGCTGGGACCAGCTAGGCTGTGCTGGGCCTTGTGTCCTTTGTTCTAGAGTTGTGCACTTACCTGATGTGAAGGCCCTGTGCTTCGTGGCTCGTCTGCTCAGACGCTGCCCCTTCCTTGTGTTTTGCACCTATGCGTTGAGTCACTGCTCTCTTTCTCCAAGTTTTACTTGTCCCCAACTGAGTGGATGCAGGATTGTCCACTTAAACCTCTTTTATGCATTGAGAAGGCTCAGAGGCTAAATAATTACCCAGACCTGGAGTATGTCTCCTGATATCCCTGCTTACGGCAACAGATGTGTTGGCAAACTTTGCTGAGAAGGCAAATTAGATCAGAAAATTCTATTTCCTACTTAGTTCAGCAGGACATCAGAAAGAGCATTTGATTAGGAAAATGTTGATGTCATTAAAGCAAGCTGATGAATGTATACTTCTTAAAAATCATATAAAGAAACACTTATTTCATTATATTAAAACATTAGCAATTATTCTCAAATTATCAGTTAAAGCCTTGCTCTACCCAAATAATGAATCACTGGGTAATTGCAAATCCTAGTATGGCCTATCACAGTCTAACCTGGCTCTAGCAACAGCATGACTGGACAGCACACACCCTGTAGTGTCCGTCATCCCCACAGCTCAGTGTGACTCTGGCAACAGCAGATGTCCGTCATAGCTTAGGGTGGCTCTAGAAATGGCAGGTGCCCAGCATGACGTAGGGTGACTTAGTGACAGCTGAGTGTTGTTGTGTAGCTGGGTGTGGCCTAAGGTGGCTCTAGCAATAGGATGACCATCTATCTGGAGTGACCAGCAGATGCCCCATGTCCTCACCTCTCTACTCTCTCTCCTTCCGTTTCTCCATCAGCAGTGCCCTCACTCCCCTGGTCCATAAAACCTCCCCATCATTTAAGAGCCAGCCAGATGTTCTGTCTTCCAGGAAACGTCCCTGTTTCCCCAGCCAGAAGTGGTCTCTCCCAGCTTTTGACCCTCTCCACACATTCTGCCTTGTGTTGTGATTATTGTGATTTATCTCCCTTGTTCAACTTGTCTTTTACACTTTATATCCACCTACCCCTGAGCTGCAGGCCTGGGGCCTGGTAAATATTCAGGAAGATGCCAGGAGAGTAAAGCTGTGGTAAGGAGCTTTTACACCAGCAGTGCTCATGTCTTTCATGCTACCTGTCCTCCAAGGTTGCTACATCTATTTTGCTTCCAACAGTCTTCTGTCCAGGACTCGGCCCAAAGGCTCCACCCTGGTTAGGGCTAGGTGGCTTTGAGGCCATAAGACAAGAGGAGGTAGCAGGGCGCATGGCTCTCCGGAAGCTTCAGCTGGGAAGTAGCCATGTTGCTTCGGCTTCTGTCGCTTCTACTCCCATGTCATTGGCCAAAGGGAGTCTTGTGGTCAAACTGGAGGGGAAATGTGAGTCCTCCCTCAGGAGAGGCAACCATCAGTCACACAGCCACAGCCCACAGATCAGATGGATGGACCCTCCTGCCTGAGAGCAGCCAGTATTTTGAATGAGTGAGCCAAGGACTGCATGACTGGACAGCATAAGCCCTGTAGAGTCCATCATTCCCACAGCTCTGAAGCATCTCTGTGCTCTCAAGCCTCTACTGCTCTACCAGATGCCTGTCCAGTAACCTCACCTGGTAGCAGGGGTTCTTAAACTCTCAAGTGAGACGGCCTACAGCCTGGGCTGCCTTGCAGGGTCCAGGTTTACCCTGAGTCTGGGGGACATGAAGTTGGAGGCAGTGTGCTGGCACTCTCTACTCACCAGAAAATTAGACTGAGTCAGGGATGGCCACTGTCTCCAAGGGCTGCTGCTGATCCAGCTGAAGCTTGCTGGCCACCTCAGCAGTGGGTAAGGGAGCAGTAGAACTGCGCTTGCTGCCCTAGGGGGCTTGCCCACCCCTTTCTGGCAGAGGCAACAGGCCCCGGGAGAGCCACACTGCAGCCCACTCACCCACGTCACCCCACTGTGCAGGCCTCCCTAAGTAATCACGGGAATTTTCAGAAATCTCGGGAATTTCATGGTGGCTGCCAGGTGCAGATGGTTCCAGAAGTCCCTGAAGTCCAGAGGCCCCTCTCTTCAAGGCCACGACAGCTCTGGGCAGGGGTGCAGGAGCAACCATACTGAGGACCATGAGCCATAGTCTATGATGACATCATCAGCCTTCACGTGACACCCAGAGAAGATCCCAGCGCTGCACCTTAGCCTTTCATGCCACCCTTCTGTGCTGTGTGTAGGCAATCTATACATCAGCTGATGCCAAAGTGCAAGTCTAAAATGCTTTTAAAAAATAATTTCATGCTTTTTAAGAAAACATCTCAAGCTGATATTTGTGTCATCCTTTCACCACACGTGTTCTAGTGGGGACACAAAGATAAGGATTTGTCAGATGCTTCACCAGCTCCCAAATGGTAGGCGCTTTAGGAAGAACAAGAATGCACTGGGGATCACAAACAGCAGGGCCTTCCTGAAGGTCAAGTCCTCCTGTCAGGTGGAGACCCGGCGGCTTTCATGATCCAAAAAAGAAGTCTCGACACCGGCACACTTTGCTCCGTGTTTACACGTATTTCTCTCTCCCCCACTTTTGTCATCAACAAAAAAATGCTTTGCTGCCTGCCGTGTTTTCATGGCACAGAAGTGCTGGCTGCAGCCTGGCTGGCGGGCACAGGGAAGCATCTCCACCTGGGAACAGCAGTGTGGCTCAGCTGCCCAGACAGGGCCAGGGGCCTCGTCTAGCGAAGGGTCACATGGGCCTGACTTCTGGGGGTTTTCCCGGAGCTCCTGGATTCCGCTGGTTCCTACAGATGGATATTCGAGCACAGAGCTGTCCTGGGCACCGAGTTTGGCCATGTTTTTGGAAAGGAAACCCGGGGGTGTGGAGGGGGTCTCTCGCTGACTACCAGGGTAATGGCCATGCTCAATTTTGCCTTTCACATTTTAATTGTATGACAGTAATTTTGCAATAGAGTTGCCGATGGCAAACATGCAAAAGACATTAACTTTATTTATGTTTTGGATTATTAATGTGGCTGTTAAAATTCCTCCAGTTAGTTTTGATTGAATTGTTTTTTTGTGTGATTCTGTTGTTTAATGGAGCGGTAAATAAGAATTTCTGATAATGAGGCTGAGCATCTGTCACAACAACCTGGTGTGGGTTATTAACATTTCCATTAACGGCAGGGTGGGCAGTGATAATATGGAAACCACACAGTTAGAACAAAATAAATAGTTGGTGTCAGGCTGAGTGGGTGTTAATTACTATTTTATTCTACGTTGGGGGGAGAAAGCAGAAAGTGGGGAGGGGGAGATGGGGAAGGGTGACTCATGAGGTCATTCTTGCCTGAGAACGCCTCTCCTGAGAGCTGAGGTGCTGGGCCATCACCCTCAGACAATGACTGTTTTATTGTCTCCACTGATGGTCTATCAGCAAATGTGACTCCAAAGGCAGTGCTTCTGGGCCACAGGAGAAGAGAAGGGCTCTGCTGGCCTCTGCCTCCCAGAGCCAGTCCCCTGGACAAGCCTGTGGAAATCAGCCTGCCCAGATGTCAGCCAGGAGAGCCCAGGTGGAAAGAGGGCATAGCTCCAGGCAGCGAACAGGCTATTGTGAGAAAGTGCCCAGCATAGAATCCAAAGATGGTGTGAAGCTGGCACAACCTAGATAGAAATGTTCTAGAATGCAACCGTGTGCTTTCTGCAGTGTTCTCAACTCCCCACTGACTGGGCTGTCATGCCATCCTCATCACTTGTCTCTCAGCTTCTGCACATGCACGGTGGTCCTGCTGACACAGTGAGCTCTTCCTGTGGGGAGGAAAGGGATAGGATGAGGACTTGGTTCCCAGCATGGAGTGATGTTCTCAGACAGCTGAGAACATCCTCTTGGAGGAGGCAGCTGTGGGTGTCCAGACGAACTTCTTCTAGAACAGGGCTTCCTCACTCGGCAAGCCTGAACTTGTGGTGGGAACACAGATAGCTTTATTTCCTCTAACCTCAATCAGGAACATTGGGAACAAACCACAGCAGTCAGCAGTACTGTGGTTCTCTCACAGCAGAGCCCACAGGTGTCCCCTGCCACATTCCTGGTGTTGCTGGGATCTCAGGTTAACATCTTTATCCCTCAGTGCTTTGATCTCACAGACCAGCTCCTAAGTCTGTGTCATGTATTAACAAAGAAGCACTCAGGTTACTATCTCGTACTTTTGATCTCCTATACTTTGCTAGCTGTATCTCAATATAACTGTTTTTCTTTGTAATTCTATGTATTTTATTTTATGCATATAAGAATGTTCTTCTGGAAAAGGTTTGCAGTCTTCTCTGGCATAAAACAGCTAAGAGCTCTTGCAGGGGCACAGAGCCATGGACCCCAATGTGTTTGCAGCCAAGGCCTCCCCTCCAGGGCGACGACCCACAGGCACTTCACTGTAGCATTAGGACGTATGCAAGCCTCATAGGTGGGGGTGAGGGTCCTGGCTGGCCCTGACCTGAGGTCTTAGCTACTCTTGTGTGCACACCCCATGGGTGTGGGTGAGGGTGCCGGCTGACCCTGGACAGAGGTCCTAGTTATTTTCATGTGCAAGCCTTGTGAGTGTGTGGATGACGGTCCTAACCAGCCCTAGACAGAAATGTCAGGTATTTTCGTGTGTGAGCCCTGTGAGTTTGTGAGTGGTCCCAGCTGGCCCTGAACCAAGGTCTCAGTTATTTTCATGTGCGAGCCTCATGGGTATGTGGGTGAATGTCCCAGCAGGTCCTGGATGGAAGTTTTAGTTACTCTTGTGTGCATGCCCCATGGGTGTGTGAGTTAAGGTCCTGGCCAGCTCTGAACAACGTCTTAGGTACTCTCTTGTGTTGTTCTTTCCTCAGCCCCAGCGATGGCACCGCAGAACGTGCAAGTGACCCCACTCACGGCCAGCCAGCTGGAGGTCACGTGGGACCCACCGCCCCCAGAGAGCCAGAATGGGAACATTCAGGGCTACAAGGCAATACTCTCTCGCATGGCTGGCCCTTTCTTCCAGTTCACTTGTGTGCCCGGGATAAGCCACCTCTGTCCCCTGAGACCCTGAGGGCTTCAGCTGGAATTCTGGCCCCGCTCCAGCCGGCAGCCCCTGGCTCACTCTGTCCTGCCCTCAGTGGCAGACACACAGCAGACGCTCAGCCTGGAGAGCGAGGGGCCCTCAGCTAGACAGCAGCTGCTTGGGGGTCTGCGGGTGGAGGGCGGGGTGGGGGTGGGTTCTCTTGCAGCTGGTTTGTGCCTACCACAAAACCACCCAGGTCAAGAGGCCTCGCTCATCCACTGGCCTCTCCCCCTCCATCCTCCATGGCCTGACCGGGCAGCCCTTCCTCTCCTGAGCCCATGCTGGAGCCCCCAGGATATTTGCTTGAAGAAGATGGGGTATCCTGGAAAGAACTGGTTCTCCCTCGTAGCCCTGCCCTTGGGTCACAAATGAACATTGAGAGAATCCCCTGATGCAACACGTCTGGGGCAGGGCCCATGAATTGCTTTTCTCACAAGGCCCGAGGTGCTGTGGTTCTTGGGAACCCCGCTTTGAGAAACAAACCACCACACTAAAGTGTTAGGCGTCCACATTAGCTCAATGCTATAGATGGGGTGAAAGAAAGGCTACAGGCCATAGAAATGCAGTGTCCAGAAAGGAGTAATTTCACAGGATTGGCTTATTCTGGGGGAGGAGGCCCCTTGCTGCGTCCTGTCCCTAAGATCTCACCTGCTCAGAGAGCTCAGGGGCCCTTGACATCAGCTAAAACTAGCCTACAGAAAACAACCCTGTTGCATTCCATGAAAATGCCCCACCTTCCTCTGGAATTAATTTCCTTGTCTAGTCCATTGGAGCCTGAGTTGATCAGTCATCACATTCTATGGGCTAGCCTGCCCTGATGGCTATTGGACCAATTAAATGTCCATTTAAAAATGATTTTCGCAGGTGTTTTATGAAAATTAATACCTTCCTCCATGGCAGGGCTGTTACAATGATTAATGAGGTAATGGGAAGCCCCATGAGCCTGGAGGCAAGGTGCTATTTATGTATGTCCAAAATATGTTTTCTAATTTCCTTAATGATGAAGACATTAAACTTGGATATTGATCTCAAGTTAGCAAGGCCTGGGTGAGCGGAGTATGGTAAACAGGCAGTTCAGTGAGAAGCCCAACTGCATCCTGCAGGTGGAAATTAGCAACGTTCACCTGTCAGGGTCTGTCGTATCATGAGTGAGACATATGGAAGGTGAGAGGCAGGACTTCCCCATAGCCTCTGTGCCACTCTCACACATGGGTAAGCCCCTCTCACAGCCTGGCTCACATTTAGGCCCACCGAGCCAAGGTAGATCTTCCGACCAGTGTTGTCTTTGGGTAGCCTAGCTGGCACCGGCCAGGGCAGTGGTTCTCAGCCAACTGTTTAGGGAAGCAATTCTGGCCACCTCTTTAAACCTTTGTACTTGGGCATCAGGTTCAACTGCAAGCCCATACAAGCTAGACAGAGGAAACAGCACACAGGAGAAACAGAAGCTTTCCCAGTAGTCTGAGCCCAACACAGTTCTCCTGCCCAGTATTTTTGGTTGCTTTCATTTCCAAAGTAGTTTTGCCACATTGATAAAAATGTCAATGTTGGCTTTGGACAAAACTGTGGGATCACAGGGTAGAAGTTGGGGGCTTGTTCTTGACAGGTCAGAGCAGGGGGCAGACACTGGGTGGTTTTTCTTCTCTCCAGAAAACGGGGGAAGGGGAGAGGCTTACGGGCACCCACAGAGCTAGGTCTGCAAGAAAGGGCACACACATCGCTGCAGGGAAGCATCGCTTCTGTCCTGAGACCCCACCTTGAAGAGTGCTTTGCTTAATGAGGCAGCGCACAATTGCTAGATGAGTAGTAGGGAGACGCTAGACATCGACTTCCAGACAATATTGGCTGGGGATCTCCGTCCACCCTGCAGAGCCTCAGCTGCCCCTCAACTCCTCGAGGAAGGTGCCACCCCACCTCCCTCCCCCATGGCTCACTGGGACCTTCCCACCCTCTCAGTCTGACCCAGTGCTAAGGGGCTGTCTTTCCCAGAAGGCTTCCGCAGGGCGCACCTCTACCTCTCGCTCTTCCTGACAGATTTACTACTGGGAGGCAGATAGCCAGAATGAAACGGAGAAGATGAAGGTGCTCTTCCTGCCCGAGCCTGCAGTGAAGCTAAAGAACCTGACCAGCCACACCAAGTACCTGGTCAGCATCTCGGCCTTCAATGCCGCTGGAGACGGGCCCAAGAGTGACCCCAGACAGGGGCGCACCCACCAGGCCGGTAAGAGGACAGCTGTTTCCCTTTTCACAGGCCTTGTGGAGGCACATTTTGAGAGCACCAACCACGCTCCCTCCCCAGTGGTCCCAGCCCGCCCAGGCAGAATGGAACGCCCTGCCTTTCAGTTTCAACGGGCTCTTTGCTCTACCTGAGCTGTTACCTGCCTCACGCTGGGTAGATGAGCATTTCTGGAGAGGCAGGACTAGGCCTGATTCATCTGGCTTCCCCAGGCCCGGCCTCTGCCTTGTACATGGTGGCACCAAATAAATGTTAGGCAGGAGGGGGCAGCACATTTTTGTTTCAGGAGCCCCCAAGGATCACAGAGGGGAGGAAGGGTGTCTGCAGTACAGTCTCAGCCACAGTCAAGGCGACTGGCTCCAGTTCCTCTGAGATACTTCTCCTCAGGGTCACCTCACAGTGTGTCTATATCCCTAGGGTTTAGCTCCCCAGGCCTGGAGGCCAGGCCACACCACCAGGTGTCACCCTGGGCTTCAGGGCCACCAGCCACCATGGAAACAGCTCCCCAGATGCACACTGAAGGCTAGTTCCAAGAGTGTGACCAGGAACTGTGAAGATAGGGCCGCCCTGCTATCGCCTCATCTCCACGCCCGGGTCACAGCGTGTGCTTTGAGCAGACCTGTCTTCCAGCCCATCCAGTAGTTTCCTGGTGGACTGTAGAATGTCAAGAAGCGGCCTGGGCGTCCCAAAGAAACAGCAGCGTGGCCTTGGATCCTGGAAACTCTTGGGACTTTTGTAGGATTCTGGAAGTCTAAGGCTAGGAGAGTGAGGTTTGGGTGCTGCGGGGCAGGGACTCAGGGCTCGGGGCTTCCTGACATTTGGCTAAGTGGAAGTACAACCCCACCCCCCATCCCCCAGTGGTTCACTCCTGGAGTCAGGGCTCCTCAGCAGCACACTCTCATGTGCTGACTATGACCAGGCTGCCAGGACTGCTTCCTTTGGGCTTCTCCCAGCACTCCGAGGGGCCTGGTTTTGGAATCTGAGCTGGAAGGATGTGGACAGACCTGTGGGGCAGAGAGAGGGAGGGGGTGGGGCCGCATCCAACCCTCTGGGCCTGGCAGGTCTCAGGCTAGGGGACCCAGAGACTGAAGGCAGAGCAGAGAGGGGGAGAGTGGGCGTCAGCCCACGGTACTTCTGGGCACCGGAGTGGAGGAGACTGGGTTCACCCAGGCATCTGGTAGAGGCAGCCCCAGCTTTCAAGGAGCCCAGGCAGAGGGGGAGCCAAGAGCAGGTTTGGTGTCCCCCTGGCCACACACGGGGCCTCTGCGGCTCGAGACGTCTTGGTGAGCCTCTTCCCCTCTAGACCCAGAGGGGACTCGGAGCCAACAGTGTCCTGGGAGAGTTCCGATATAGGAGCCAGGGAGTGTCCTGAGATACCAGGCATCCACGGGAGGGGAGAAGAGGGACTTTATCCATCACTGAACTCCACCTCTCCCCAAAAGAGCAGGACAAGAGCCTCCACAATCCTTCAGTAGTTTCTAGAAGATGGAGCTCTCCGAATTTCATTTTCTGTTTCTATTATTCATTTTTATGCCTTTGTCATTTCGTCTCTCGAGCTCCTTTGTGTTTCAACACTGTCATTTTCTCTGCTCTTCTCAGGAGGGTCTGTGTTTCTGATTGATCCTAGGAAGTTCTGAGGTGATCGATAAATCTTTTCATTTTATGGCATTTGGACTTTACTGAGTTGAAAATAACATCTAATAACGTTTTTTATTCGATATGGAGGCACAGACATGTATGTATATGATCTATAAAGGAGTCTTAGTAAAAGTTGCTTTGTGTTCTTTCCTTCCAGCTCCCGGGCCCCCCAGCTTTTTGGCATTCTCAGAAATAACCTCCACCACACTCAATGTTTCCTGGGGCGAGCCAGCAGCAGCCAACGGCATCCTGCAGGGCTATCGCGTGGTGTATGAGCCCTTGGCACCTGTTCAAGGTAAGACCAGGAGAGATGGGAGGGCGGGCCTCCTGTGTGCCTAGCACTCCACAGCCTACAAGGCAAGGTGCACCTGGCTTGTCTTCAGGCGAAAAGCCTTCTGGGAACTCAGAAGGTGAAGGGACTTACTGGAAGGAGCCTGTGAAGAAAAGGCTGGGCCAAGTCCAGACTCTGTGCCCTAAGTCCAGGACAAGAGTTTCTTTACAGAACCAGGTCGCATTCCTCCCTCCACCTAATACTCGAGACAGTTCTCTCCTATCCCTCTGAGATATTTGCTCTATGGTCGCTGACGTAGACTACACTAAGTTCCACTTGGAGCCACATCCGGCAACGGGTCCCTGCGGATACCCTCAGCACCCAAGGAGGGTGGCAGCCCTGCATCTTGGGGAGTGCCCGGGGGCTGCCCTCCATTCACTCATTCACTCAGCAGATACTTACCACGCATCTGTTGTCTGCCAAGCACTGGTCCGGATGCTGAACTCTATGGACCTGGGAAGACAAGGATCTTGACTGGCTTGTTATCAAGATCCAAATTCATATTCCAGTGGAGAGCGAGGCAGCACACGAGTAATTAAACCAGCAAACAAAAATCTGGCCAGTGCTGTGAAGAAAAGAGAGTAGGGATTTCACCAGAGGTGTAGGAAAGTGTAAGTGGCAAGAACACAGGGGCGCAAAACCCAAGGAAAGAGTCTCCTACTGGAGGCTTAGCAAATGCAGAGGCCCTGAGGTAGGCTGGGCTCAGAGCTGTGCCATGGCCAAAGCTCCACGAGCGGCGAGTGTATCCACAGGGCCAGCATGTGGGGCTATGGTGGATTACCCTCAGGAGGGGAGGAGCAAGAGATCTGACTTCCCCAAGACCAGGGCCCTGCTGGCTATCACCTCAGTCTAAATGCCATGGGACGAAAAGAAGATTATTGATCACCTCAGCACTTCCTAGATCAATCAGAGACAGGCCCTCCAGAGACCAGCAGAGAAACTGTCTCAACACAGAGAAGTTTGAGAGAAGAGATGACAAAGGCTTGGAAATGAATGACAGATGAAAACAGAAGAGGAAAATTCAGATGGCTCCAGGGACAGTGGGCTGCAGGGGTCCCACAGGCGCTCAGAGTGAGAAGAACTGTGTCCTACGGGGGCCTGGGGGAAGGGCGGTGGGCAGGTGAGAAGGGGTGGATTAGGGGTGTTTTGATGGTGGAGCCATCTTCTGCCGCAAAGGCAAGGACGGGATGTCGGGGTGAGCAGTTTCCTGTCATTCACACAGCATCGCTCCTGTACCTGCTGCTTATGTCACTTGTCTCTAGTATTGTTTTAATTCCTTCTGTGTCCACCTCTCCTGCCACATAGACACCACCATGTCCCCAGAAGGTTCAGTGGACATTTTTTTCTCACCCCATTGTGGGCTGAAGACAAGTCCAGCTGTCTCTGCCCAATGGTCCAGGGCAGATTTCCCCCTGTAATATACACAGACAGACTGTAAAAATTATAGATTATCTAATGTCTACGAGGAAAAAAATACAACTAGCACATCAAATAATATTGGCTCTACATTTAAAGCAGTGATAAAAAGTTTCCTGTTAAAATAAGCACATTTATATAAAACAGGGAGTTGATTTGAAGAAGAAAATTTGAGCATTAGATTTTATTTTCTTGAGTCTAAGATGCCATTGACTATAAGATTCATCATTATTTTATGAAGTGCTAAGAAAGAAAAAATGCTTCTAATAAACTATGGCCCAATACGTTTGTATCATCAATTCTGAGCTGAATTCTCAGTCAGAGATGTGAAAGTGTGAGAAATAAACAAAAGTGTGTCTTAGTCAATCGATGAGCCTTGGTAAATAATGGGAGGGGGAGGGGTGAGAAATGAGCATGGTTTTACAAACTGCATAGAGGGCACAGCAGTGGCTGGATTTTGTGTGGCCCATGCTCTGTTGTGTTCTTTTTGGAACCCAGTGCCTGCCAGGGGCCAGGAGGCCTTGGAGGTCGCTGCTTTTGAGGGACCCACAGCAGAAGCTCAGGAGACAGGCCCATTGTTCTTGCTCATTCCACAGGAGAAACAGCAGAGAATTTTCAGAGACCTTCCAATTTGCCCACCAGCATTCCCTCCCTTTCCCTGATGCGTGCACACACACACACACACACACACACACACACACACACACACACACACACACGGGTTCTATGAGCTCATGTTACAAATGCCTCTTCAAGGATATTAACCAACTAGAAGCAAACAAGAAAGGATTCTCAAAGCATCGTGGTTCTGATTGTCCTACGAATCCTTCCTAATCACAGACAGCTAGAATTTTCCCATTCATCCTCAAATAAGTGGTGGATTCTGCCACCCAGTCGTCTGTGTCAGAGAGTTTGCAGAATCTCTGGAAACCCATGGCATGCAACTCTGGGCGTGTCTTCTGAGCGGCCACACTTAACGATTCCGTGGCTCATCACCCACTCGGAAGTGCCGCATGGGGACTTGACGTGCTTTGTGATCTCCTTCCTCTGCACTTGCACTCCTAGAATTGCTTCTGGGCTTCTAACAGAACCTTCCCAGCTCAGTCTCCCAAGGAGGTGACTACACATCAGGTTTCTCTTGTGTTGCAGTGTTGCAGTTTCTTGTTCACTTTCATGGCAACGTTTACATCACCAGGAAACTCAAAGAGTGTTTGGAAGACTCTGTTTTAGACACTCATGTTAAGCATGTTTCACTCACACGAGCTTTCTGTGGGCTCCGTATCCATGTGGCCCCCCCAGGTGTAACAGCAGCGACAGGTGATGTTTGTTGAATGCTCACTACAAATCAGACGCTGTGCTAAGCACTCAATATCCATTACCCCTAAATCCTCAGAACGGCTCTACGTCATGGCTGCTGCTTTTATTCTCATTTCACAAAGACACTGGGCTTCAAGCCGCCAAGACATTTGTCCAAGGCCTGCGTTTTCAGAATGGTGAAAAGCAATGGGATTTGAACCCAGGTGTTCTGATTCAAGAGCCAAGGTCTAAACTGCTTGATGACAAGGAGAAAACATCCAGAGCACTCGTGTTTCTGAACGTAAACATGAAGGCGAACTTCAAAGACGGGCATGAGGAGAGTCGGACTCGTAACAGCATTTTATATTACAGACAAATTGTGACTGCACAGCCAAGTGTGGGCCTGTCACTCCCCTGGGTGACAACAGATAGAGTCACTTCAGTCGCAACCATTTTCACCTCTTCTCACAAGTAATAAGGCCGTCCGTCACTGGCATTGTCTCCTGTGTCTGTCGAGAAGGGCTGGCTCTTTCAGACAGTATTTTTCTGGCTTTGCAGTGAGTGTAGCATGCTCTGAAATTAAAGTGAGAGGAGGGAAGAGTGCTCCCGCTGTCTGTCCTCCTCACTGGTTCTGCACTCTGAGAGAACTCCCAGATCTCAGCAGAAACTCTTTGTCAGGTCACCCAGAGTGCCCAAAATCAAACCCTCCAGACCCCACATCTTGACTCGTTGTAAGCCTGGAGACATCCCAGACTTCCTGACTCCTGTGCATCTGTCAAGTGGCTGATCTGGGCATGAGCTGCCCAGCAGGCTGGTGACAGAAAGTGTCCAGCCCTGTATCGGTCTGTCTTGTGTTGCTAAAAGAAACACCTGAGGGTTGGTAATTTATAAAGGAAAGAGGTTTATTTGACTCATGGTGTTGCATTGCTGGGCTTCTGGTGAGGCCTCAGGAAACTTACAGTCATGGCAGAAGGTGGAGAGGGAACAAGGGAGAGAGAGGAGGTGCTGGGCTCATCTAAATAATCAGTTCTCACTGATTATTTAGTGTGTGTGTGTGATCTAATAGAGTGAGAACTCACTTGTTACCTTGAGAACAGCACCGAGCCATTCATGAGAATTCGCATCGCCCACCATAGCCCAGTCACCTGCCACTAGGCCCCACCTCCAACAATGAAGATCACATTTCAACGTGCGATTTAGAGGGGACACACATCCAAGCTATATCAAGCCCCCACCTGATGGCTTTGCAGAGCTGCCTCTAAGCATCTTACCAAGCCAAGGGTCCTCTGCTGGAGTGTTCCCCCATTTTAGGCCCCCTGTACCCCAACAGCTCTGTCCCGGCTCCAGCGAGGGTAAGGCTACCTCAGACTCCCTCCTGGCTTCTCCCTCTGAGCGGGACTCACCGACCCTGCTTCCTAGCAGCACCCTGGTGGACCTGGTGGCCATCTGGAGGAGGCTTGCTCACCTCGAATGCCAGCAGATCATCTCAGGATCTTGCTGCTTGCCTGCCTTGGCTGACAGTATCTTCAAGAACCTTGGCTTGGTGGACACCAGCCCCAGGCCTGTTTGGCTAGTCACGTCCTACAGCCATACAGGCCAAAAGAAGAACCTAGGCCCAGAGAGGATGCAAATCAGACTCAGTGAAGTCAACTTGTAATGAGGATATCTTACCCAGAACCAGAGCAGTGGCTGCTAATGAAGGTTCCCGACAGGTGGGTAGAAGGTGGTAGAAGGGAGGTCTCGACTGCTCATGCCTCCTGGGTCCAGGCCTGTTAGCAGTGTCCTCTCACACTGACTCTGCACTGGCCAAGAGACTGCTTTGGCCAGTGGGACAATAACCATCATGAGGGCAAAAGATTCAAAAGCAATTGCAGCTGGGGAGAGGCATCCTGGTTCTCCCGTTGTCCTTGGGACCCAGTCACCATGTGAACACACCTGAGCTGGCCTGCAGGGTGATAGCCACCAATGGCCAGGCATGTGAGGGAGGCCACCTGGGGCCAGCCAACCCCCAGCGAGACCCACCGTGTGACAGCAGACCCACTGAGCCCCATGCCGGCCAGTCCAGCCAGCCCAGCAAAGGACTGCCTGGCAGGACCATGAGCCAAGTTAAATGGTGATGTCTTGAGCCCTCAGGTTTGGAGAAGTTTGATGCACAGCATTTCATAAGACGCAAGGCAGGTGAGGACTCCATGCAAATCATGAAGCACCCATTATTTGATGTGTTCTCAAACCATAATCAGAGCCAGGGTCCTCTGACTCATCTCCTTGGGGTGGGTGCTACCAACCTCGGAGCAGAAGAAGGAACTGAGGACTGTGCAGAGCTCACATGCATCATGCAGGGAGTAAGTGGAAGACTTAGGACTAACTCTAAATCCCCCATTCTTTGCATTTTCTCTCCTAGCTGACAGCACATTTCAGAGAGAATCAGCTCTTGCAGAAATATAGCACAGGAAATACTTGTCCTTGTGACTACTCTGTGCCGTAGGCGTTTCTGAGCATTTGGACCAGCTGCGGCTGGTGAAGGGAGGAGGTGGGCTTTCCATTGACTTTAGGGGGATGCTGTGATAGAACTGAAAAGGATCACAGCATGTGGGGTGGAGTTGTGGTCCAGGGAAAGGGTGGTTGAACCTAAGGCAATGATCGGAAAAAGAATGGTTTCCTGCACCTGGTGGAGGTCACATCATCCGCTGTCCTGGCCAGCTCATCCCACCTCACGTCTCCATACCTGGTTCAGCCTCTTCCCTTCTCACCCAGAGACACTGCACTGCTATCTGTCTCCTGCCTTTCGGCCACTGGCTGGAAGACAGAGGACCCCAGGGGTCAGATGTGCCTGTGAGTGGAAGGGTCTCCTGAAGAAACCCGACCCTCACCCCCTTCACTGTTGGACCCAGGATTTCCAGTAGGGAACCACGAAAGTAATATCCAGACCGCCAAACAATGTTCAGTATTTTTATTTTTTTAATTTTTATTTTAAAGAAGGGTGCAATCCAGGGTTAGGTATACAAATGGTCATCGTACAAGTACAGCTTGGGCCTCACTTTGGTCCCCTCTTCACCAGCTCATCTCCTTCACCCCTTTACCTGGTTTGAGTATTTTAAATGCCTCATAGAATCTGGACATTTCCCAGAGACGTGGTTGCAAATGTAGTAAAAACATCTGGCATTCTTACTTTGGGCTAGAATGGTATTTACTCTCTGTGGAGATGGTGGTTCTTTTGTGAAGGTTGCCCAGGAAATGTTAAATGGTGTGTGTTTATGTGTGTGTGTCTGTGTCTATGTGTGTGTGTGAATTGCTGCCTACTTAAAGCATATTTTGGGGACAAAATCTTTTAAACTTTGGTAAGAATAGTGAAAAACAGAACAATCTCACTGTTGGTGAAGGCTCAGACCTGTTTTCATGCCTCGTCACCCAGAACCAGGGCCAAGCCTGGGACAGACACCTGCGAGTTCCTGGCCCCGCATGGATCAGTCAGGCCAGGAGCAGACAGCATGGCATTTACCCTGTACCTGCAGTCCCTGAGATCACTGCATCGGGAACACATTGACTCACACTCATACCGTGTGCTGGACAGAGCCTGTGGGCATGCCTGGCCATCCCCTGTCACTGTAGGGACCACTCCTGGAAGACCCCAGGAGCACCACACCACCCAGAACACCAGGTCACCTGGAGCACCACATCACCCAGAGACTATGTCACCCAAAGCACCATGCCACTCGTGATACTAGGCAATCCAGAGCACAAGGCCACCAAGAGCACCATACCACCCATGACGCTAGGCAACCCAGAGAACCAGGCCACCTGGAGCACCACATCACCCGAAGTACTATGTCACCCAAAGCACCATGCCACTTGTGACACTAGGTAATCCAGGGCATGAGGCCACCCAGAGCACCTTGTCACCTGAAGGCTACCCAGAGTACAACACCACCCGGAGTACCATGTCACCTGAAGCACCATGCCATCCATGCCACCAAAAGAACCAGGCCACCTGGAGCATCAGGACACTTGTGCACTGAACCGTGTCCTTGGGAATCTGATTTTATGGCAGAGCTATTTTTACGTTTTTAAAAATGTTTTAAATGGTGGTATTTTATGGGTTTGCACCCTGAGGCTTTGTAGTACAGGGCATGAATTAAACACTGATTAAATAAATAAAATTCTGAGACACTTGGGATAGGGACAAGGCCAGCTGGCTCTGCCTCCTGGTGGGATAGAATCTGTAAAGTTCGTACACGGGTTTGTTTTTGCTCCAGGGAGAACGAAGGCATTTTTAACAACAACAACAACAGCAAAAGAACTGCTATCTAGAATAACTTTACACTGGACAGGACTCAGTATGTTTGCTGATGGCAGTCACTGTGTAGATGAATTGTCCCCCTTGTCACCTCATCCTTGAGCAATGGAAGGTCAGGTCAGACTCTCTGGGCAGAAATGCCTCATTTCTCTGCAGAAAAACGGAAGTTTGGAGGGCTACTCATAAGTAGTGAAAAGTCCTCTGAAACAATTTGGAAGAAAATAATTTAGCTGAATAAATATTGTATAAAAGGCATAATTGAAAATAGTGAACCATCTAGAAGGAATTTTGGAGACCTTTAGGATTAGAGAAGCTTGCTTTGATGACTTTGAAAGATGGATCCATTTTGTAGTAAAAAGTCACTCTGTTCTGGTCAAGCCTCCGTGGTGTTACTGGTGCTGACGCCCCCACCCCACTCTCCCCCACTGAGTACGGCCCCTCCTGCGGGAGCTGTGTGGGAGGCCTGTGTGCTGGAGTGTCGGAGGGAAGGGCCAGGCAGCTGGACCCAGAACAGGTCCACCGCCTGCCCAGTTCAGCGCTTCTCAACAGGGCTCTGAGGAGAGCAAGTTCTGATGACCAATAAGTCTTAGAAATGCCCCGTCTTATATTCTTCTTCCAGAGATGCCTGAGAAATGTTGGTCTATTGAAAGTTCTGAGAAGTCCTGAAGTAGAGAATTTAACTTTTTTTTTTGAATGCATCATTTTCAAATGTATTTAATCAAAGAACCTCATTTTTCCTCCTGGAAATTGCTACATTTGTGTAATTTCAATATTTGTCCTCCTCCCAAAACGTTAAATCTCAGTTTTCTATATTTGCTTGATACATCCAGCAAGACTTTTGCATTATTCACTCATTTGCATATATCAGTATGAGAACTTTTGTCTCTCTGTTGTCATCATTCTCTGAATTGAGGCATTAACATTTGTGATGACAAATAAATGTTTCCTCATTCTTTCTCCAAGGTTCACAGGCGACATTCTGAGGAGTCAGTTGAGGCCCGTAGGCCACAGGTTGGCCAAGCCAGTCAGACTGCAGAAAGCCATGGGGTCTACCTAACTTGAGTGTCTTCCTGCGTCTCTTTCATGCTCTCCTCTCCCTTGTGACTCCTCTCCCTTGTGTCAGAGAGCTCACAGTCACCATACGAGTGACACAGGACTTTGGACATCTCAAAGCCCTGGGAAAGGGCCCCTCCCAGAGGAGCCTCTAGGGAACCTGACCCTCTCCCCTCTGTGCCCACTGGCAAGTGCTCCCTCTCCTTCTTGGTGTCATTAGTGAGCTGCCCCCGCTTTGTGTTGTAAGCTTTCGTTCTTTGTCAGCACCCACTTATCAAGCTTAAGCTCTAATTACACTTATCTGTGCTGAAAATTGGCCATTATCACCACACACACTCCTCCTAATTGTAAGAAATACTTCCTTAGCAAACTGTGGGGACCGTGTCCCTTGTTATCGCAACAGAGCAGACAGCACTCAATAGCTTCTCTAAGCTGAGCCCCTTTCTTTCCTTTGCTTCCGGTGGCTCCAGGGGTGAGCAAGGTGGTGACCGTGGAAGTGAGAGGGAACTGGCAGCGCTGGCTGAAGGTGCGGGACCTCACCAAGGGAGTTACCTATTTTTTTCGTGTGCAAGCGCGGACCATCACCTATGGACCCGAGCTCCAGGCCAATGTCACGGCCGGGCCAGCCGAAGGTAAGTGGAACTACAGGGGCAGATGGCTGGGCATCAGATGTAACTCAAGTATTAGTATTAGTATAAACATTGGTATTATTATTAGTATCTGTGGGGTCTGTCGACACTCTCAGCAAAGCAGTATTGGCACCTCTGCTGGCATCAACTCGGGGATGTCAGGGCCACACGGAAGTCTTCAAAAGCACGTGTTCATGTGAACTTCTGCAGGTGGCCTCGTTACACGTAGATGATAAAATTCTCAGGTGCTAAGCACGTAAAGTTTTGGTTTCTGCAAAAGCGTAAGAGGAAAAGGAGTGAATTTGCTATTTGAAATAAAACTAACAAGAACATTTTTAAGCTTTCCCCTGTCGTGGAGAGGGATCATGTAACTTCCCACGTAGACTAGTCTCTTGGCCTTTGTGTAAACACACACGGGTATGGGAGCAGAACAATGTGTGGGGAGCACTGCTGAGTCCTGGGCATGGTGCTGGGTGCCCTGCATGCTTTGTCTCTTCCAGGCCTCTGAGAGCCTCCCTGTTTTTAAGGTGAAAAATCGTGGCTGGGTGGGGTTAAAGAACCTGCCCGGAGACACAGCAGCCCTGATGGATCTGACCCCACACCATGACATCTCACCCTGTGGGATGACAGGCCCCCGAATGCCAAGGCCAACCCTCTCTTTTCTCCTTTCTCTCACAGGGTCCCCAGGATCCCCTAGAGACGTTCTGGTCACCAAGTCTGTCTCCGAACTGACCCTGCAGTGGACCGAGGGGCACGCTGGCAACACACCTACCACAGGCTATGTCATAGAGGCCCGGCCCTCAGGTAGGGGCAGTGAAAGAAATGGTGACATTCCTCAAAGTCTCAGTTTCAGAGCCTCTGGCCATGTTCTCTTTCAGCCTTTCCCCCACAAAGCTGAGGTAAGGAGGGCAGTTCTGTTGAAAGAAGAGGCTCATTTCTCTCCTCCTTTCAGTTTTCATAGTCACAACTGTGCTATTAACTTTAAGGGCATTCGACTCAATATGTTTTAGGCACGTGGCGCTTACTTAGGAGGACAATAATTGTCATTCTTAGAAATAGGTGGATGAGAACTTAGGGACGCCGAAAGACATTTCCAACTCATCAGTGAGATCCAGGAGTGTTTTCAGGGACTCATCTCAGGGTCCTAAACGTTTGCAACTGAGAGGGAAAGAGTCATGCTTATTCCTGATAATATGAATATTCTTATTAAGAGCAAAACCGACACATCATTTGCTTCATTTTTTATGCTTCTGAAAATGAGGTCTAAGAACCATTTCCAGCCCTATTCACCTAAAGAACTTTTTTTCACCCTTCCTTCCTTCCACTCAACTTTAATAACTAAGGATGGACATTATTGGAAAGTGAATTTCTGATGGGCTGCATCGGATATTACTGCTTGGAGCTAGAGGGTATCACCACACATAGAGAACATGGAGCAGCTTCTTTCTGACCTTCAGATGGTTGCACAGTTAATCATGAACATCTGAGCATGAAAATATGTGATGTGCCAGGGATGCGTTCAGGAAGCAGACTGTCACCCCCGCTCCCACCAGATGGACTGCTGTGCTAGGAATTGCTTTAGTCTAATATTTAAGGAGGCTATTAGACAAGAAGAAAGATCCCAAAAGCTATATCCATCACCGTGTCAACGACGTCCATTCCCTCCTTCCCCACCAAATTGCTTCTGAAAGATTACTAGTTAGAAGTGCCTTCTAGAAACTTCTAAGGAGAGCCCTAGTTCATAAGATCTAAGAATTTCTACTTCAAGGCAACCTGAAATTTTCTTTGGCTCAAGAACTCAAAATTTCAGGCTTGCCGGCCTAGGGGATCCTGATGATCTCTGTTGACAAAGCATTTGTCCTCTTCTGGGAATGGACAGTCCCACAGGTGGAGGATGGAAGCTTGGCAGGGGCCTTCTGTGGTCACTGCCCTGCCCATTCCTCTGAACGCAGGTGGCAGGTGGCCCCTAGGACAGCCAACCAGCTCTTTCTTGAGGACATCTGGTTCAAGAGCACTGAAAGTCAATAAGAGCTGTGAATAAAAGGTCCTAGTGGGCTCTGGGCCCAAATTGAGGGGTTGCGGAGGCCAAGAGAGGCAGGCCAGTGGCTGGGAGCTGCCCTTGTTTAAGGGAACCATTCAAACATTTTTCTGTCAAATTTAGATGGCATAGTTAACTCTTTCAGCCCCCCAAGGGGTTCATAGATAGAGTTTAGGAGATTGAACTTGGATGGGAAAAAGATGCGTATTCTTTTCACCAACCTCTTGCTGAAATTTAGCATTTCCTTTCACTAAGAATGTCGGTGTATTAGTTTGCAAGAGCTGCCATAGCACAGTACCATGTACTGGGCGACTTAAACAACAGAAGTTTATTGCCTAACGGTTCTGGAGGCCAGAAGTCCAAGGTCAAGAGGCCAACAATGTTGGTTCCTTCTGAGGCTTGTGAGGGAGAATTTGCTTCGTGCCCCTCTCTCAGCTTCTGGAGGTTACTGGCAATCCTTGGGGTTCCTTGGTAGGTAGATGTTTGGCTTCATCTTCACCTGGTGATCTCCCGTGTGTATATGTCTCTGGTGTCCAAATTTCCCCTTTTTGTAAGGACTCCATTCATATTGGATTAGGGCCTACCTACTCCAGCATGACCTCATCCTAACTAATTATATCTGCAGTAACCCTGTTTTCAAATAAGGTTATTCTGGGGACTTGGGAGTTAGAACTCTAACTTATGAATTTGCAGCAGGGGGGCAGGGACGAAATGTAACCCATCACAGTAGATGAGAAACCACATAAGTAATTGCAGGAGCCGGGCTCGGTGGCTCAGCCTGTAATCCCACGCCTTGGGAGGCTGAGGTGAGTGGATTGCCTGAGCCTGCGTGTTCGAGACCCGCCTGGGCAGGCGAGACCTCATCTCTACAATAAATCAAAAAATGAACTGGACGTGGTAGTGCATGCCTGTAGTTCCAGCTACTTGGAAGGCTGAGGCAGAAGGATCGCCGGAGCCCAGCAGGTCGAGGCTGCGGTGGCCAGGAGCGGCCACTGCACTCCAGTCTGGGTGACAGAGTGAGACTCCAACTCAAAAAAAATTGCAAATTCTCCAGCTCTATCCCAGACCTACTGACTCCGTAATTGTAGGACCTGTGACTCAGCAATAGAAATCATGAGTACTTTGAGATGACTTCCCAGCCACTGCAGTTATTTTATGATATTGTTTAGACTTGTCATGACTTTGAGATTATAGTCATTTCTAGCGTCTCTGCTAGACCTTGTTGTCTAATGAGTCCATGAAGTGTAGACTGCTGAGTTGCCTTGGGATAACAGTGGTCACAGGTCAGCTAAACTCCACTCTCCACGTATTTTCCAAAGAACCATGTAGCTAGCTCAGCAGTGCAGAGGAAACCGACCATAATCCACACTTAGAGTTACCAGGAGACGACCAAGGTTACCAGGAACGGCCAGGTGCCTCCAAATGATTGCAAGCCTAACTAATAGCACTGATTTCCTTTTCATTTTACTTTGTGCATCTAAAACCATTCTGCGAAGGTATCTTTGAGAGCTAACAGATTGCCCAAGGGGCCCATAGCACCAAGAGCGGATTAAGAAGCCTGCCTTAGAAAGCTACAGAAGAGTCTTGCTCAGCAGTCTCCTTCCACCTTAGTGCCTGTCTCTCTGATCACAGACTGAGGATGCCAGTGGACTTGTGTGGCTCTGACAGGAAATGCTATGCATCTCGACTGTGTCCCTGCTACATCCTGGTTGTAGAATTGGAGTGCAGCTTTGCAAGGTGTCACCATTGGGGGAAACTGGGTCAAGGTACATGGACTCTCTCTGTATTGCCTCTTACAGCAGCTTAGGACTCTACAAGTATCTCAGAATGATCACTTCAGTTTAAAATAACAACTTAAAAAGCCATGAATGACCTCCTCAGCCTGTTGGGTCAAGTGTACCCATGTGTCTTTGTCGGAGCCCCGCCGGTGGGGATGTAACAGCATCGGCCAGACACAGGCTCCCAGGCCTAGCATCTTGACTCTATGATTGCACCCTGGCATGTTCCAAGCAGTGATAAGGTGCCGGTTCTCAGGCTTGCCTGGGGAGCCGTTTACTTTCTCCTCGGGTTATCCTGTGCTCATCCGTCTGCCGTAATGAAGGGAATAGGACGCCTGTGGGTTAGACGTGCAGCTTCGGGGAGTCCAGCAGGCGGTGAGAATAACAAATTGGCATGTAGGCTGGAGCTTCACACTGAGCCCCATGCCTCAGAGGGGCTTGCCCAAACATGGAGATGCTGTCCAAGTCAGCTGGAGGTCTGAACTCAGCAGGGATGGCCCAGAATGTGGAAACTGACTCACGGGGAGCCAACACATGACAAGAAACTGAACACAAGGACGCCGGCTTTTCTAATGAGATTTTGCTTCCCTTCCGCTTTGCTACTTGACATTGGAAGCAGGTCACCAACGATTTCCCCTTTTGGATCATTAACTGCACCAGAGCAGCGCCCACCTCCCACCCCCTTCACCCATCCCTTTCATCGAGAGTTGAAAAAGATGCCCCTCCCTTCTGTGACGAAGGCCAGCAGCAACTTAGAGTCAGATGCAACACTTTACGGATTGTCAATATTTAAACACCTTGCGGCACCTGAGGGCTTTGGATCTCAGCTGTCATCTATTACAGGCCTCATTACACAAAACATTAAATGCTGTATCATCTCATTTTCCCCACCAAAGCTCCTTAGCAAGACATTCTCCAGGTGGGGAGCAGCGTGCTGAAGGTGTCACGGGCCCTGTTTTGTGTCAGGAGGGGTCGGTCATGAAGAGGTCCTCCCCACTGGGCACTGGGGATATGGGCACTTTTTGCCGGGCAGCCCCTTTGACCCAGGAGTCAACTCAGCCTGAGGTCTCTTTATCCAGCTACATTGCTGCCTTGTCCCTGGGAGACAAGACACTCACCAGTTTAGTGCTGCCATGTGGAGGGTGGCCGGTGGGCCTGGGGGTCCAGGGCAGATGGCAATGGAGCCTCCAGTCCTCCTGAGTATATCTTCACTTTAGCTCCTGCAAATTCTGCTGAACAGTGCCTGTTGCTGCCATAACGTGGAGATGCAGAACTAAATGACAGCTAATGAAGTTAGCACCCAGCTAGGGCACAGATATCCTCCTATTCCTGGAGAGGGTGGTCTGCGATTGTTGGCCCAAGGACATTGCCGTCAGCTTCTGCCAGTACGGCCTGCCACCCCAGTCATTTCACTAGTCGTGCATAAGTTTCCTCCGAATCATTGTTGCAAAGCTCCCTGGAAGGCAGCGGAAACTATGCAGTGGGCATATGCAGATGATTTATTTACACAAATTATTCTGAGGCATTTTACTGTGTAGCTCATGAAGCCTAATTTACATATTTATACAATAGACTGGAATGGCACTAAAGGAACTATAAATATATTTTCCTCTCCAAAGCAGCCATGAAATACATATTTAGAATGTACCCAATGCAGGCAGACATTGTGTTGCTTTTTTCTCAGAAAATGTATTAGCCCAAAGATGGGAGCTGGAGATTCAACCCCTGTCCCTGATGGGGACACTTCCCAACCAGAGGCAGGTCTGGGCTGCTGTCCACTTTGAAGCCTACTGGGATCTCCCCTGCTCCTTTCCCATTCCTGTCGGTCACTTTCAATCCTTGGCAATGGGAGTTTTCAATAGAACAAAGAAGAAAATCAGTATTTTTCCAAAGGCTTGACATCTCAGAAGTTCCCAAGTCAGCAGATTTGGCAAGAGGGCTGCCGCCGCAGCACTGATGGTCCCGCCAGCCCATCATTCGCTTCTTGTCTTTCTCATAACCACAAGTCTTGACAGCTTGTTAGCCTCGCATCCCATTTCTTCCCGGAGTTAGGCCCCATCACCGGCCGTCCCTCTCATTTGAACATGCGTCACAGTTTGTCTCCTTCCTCGAGTGAGGATCAGATCAAAGATAACTTTTTAAATCAGATGTTCTTAGCCTCATGTGTAAGCCCCACCTGCTTCAGTGAGATTTCTAACCTAGATCAGCCATTTGTACAAACAGAAATGGCAGTATTTAAAAAATAAACGACTGACAGGCATCCGTTTGCCCCAGCTGCAGGCTGACAGTCCAGTGGCTGGTTATGTGAGGCAGAGAAGTCTCAGGGAGAAATCTCAGGCAGTGAGTGACAGTTTCATTCAGCATGGCGACCATGTTTAATTGTCCATGAAATCAAACTTTTGTCTTGGCATGACGTGGGCCTCATACCTGCAGCACACAGCTCTGTTCTGGGCGTTGGAGGGATAAATTGAGCCCCGACCCTCAGACGTGCTGCCATGGGCTCCATCTCGATTCAGAAAAGAGGTGCTCCTGTTTCCGAGTTTATTAGGACATTGTCTGGGAACAGATGTGCTTCCTACAGTTTGGGCGGGGGAGACACCGGCACTGAAGGGTAACAGCTGACTCATTCTGTCTGCTAGACATGAGGATGGGCTGGAACAGAAAACTTGTATTGGAAAAGGTTTCTTTTCTCAGGGATCTTCAGTGTTAGCCACTTTCCTTGTTTAAGCAGACAAATAATTCACTAAAGAAAGCAAAGACAAAGAGTTTATTTTCCTGACAGAGAGCTGAACTGGACGTGGGGATTCTCCCTCATCTTTCCTTCTGGGGTTGACAGGATTTTAGGTTTATGTTGACAGTGTGGCTCACTTAGGAATGTCTTTCAAAGTTTCTTTCTCAGGGGTTTTCCTGCTTTCTTAGTGGTATTTTTTCCAATAATGTTTCAGTAACAAGAGTCCAGGAAGGTGTTCTTTTGGGGTCCAGGAAGGGAAGGGCGGGCCCAGCAGGCAGGTGTGACTTGAGCTCACTCTGTGGCATGGGCCCCTCCCACTTCCCCAGAGGTCAGGAGGTGGGTGGGTCCAGCCAGGAGGTAGTCCTTACTCTCAGGAAGTTCAAATCCCTGGCCCCAGCAAGGAGGCTTGGTGTCCCTTCTGGAGATCGCCTCTGGGGACCGATCATTTGGGGATTGATCATCTAGGGGATCAGTCATTTGAGGAATCAGTCGTCTAGAGATTCAATCATCTGGGGAACCAATTCTTTGGGGAGTCGATTATCTGGGGATCAGTCATCTAGGGATTGTTCATCTGGGGATAAGTCATCTGAGCATCGATTATCTGGGGATCGATTATCTGAGGATTGGTCATCTGGGTATTAACCATCTGGGAGATCAGTCATCTAAGGGATCAATCATCTGGGGGGTCAATCATCTGGGAAATGGATTATCTGGGGATCAGTCATTCAAGGATGTGGCTTTGGAAAGGTGAAAACTGCCTTCTTCTAGCCATTACTGGATTTCCCATGATAGTGACATAGTATGCTCAGTGGGGAAGAGAAGCCAGGGTAGCATCTTCTGAGCGTTCCAGGGAGTGAGACTCACCTGGGTGATTAGGAACTGGCCGAACTGTGTATCTAGAATTGTCTTTAAGAGTACAAGGCTTGCTGGCCCTTCAAGTGTTGATTGAGATGGAAATCCAGGCACGGAGGATTGTCCTGGTACATGGAAAGTCAGTTGCACAAATCTCATTATTGCTAATAGTTCTGTAATGTTATTTTCCCCCCTGATTTGTGGAGATACTTTTCTCCATCATTGATTTATTGAGATATTTAACAGCATAATACAAATGAGAAAAACAGTCCACAGTTGAGAAACAGAGTGGACGCCTTAACAGCTGCCCAATTTTTTCTCACCCACTCATGATTATGGGGTAAATATTAGTATGGATAAGTAGCCTAGTGAATTATAATGAGTATAAAATATGCTAATTGGGAAAGGCAAAATTAAGCAGAATAAAAATGAGAGCATTTTCTTCTGTTAATTCAGAAGAAAATTCTCTTGGTATGACACCCCACACACACATTTTTTAGTGTAAATGGATTGCTAAATAAATTGTTCTGTGTTGAGATTCTGTATCAATATTTTAAAATGTTATTATGAAAAATGCACACAATTCCTGGAGCTATGACAGAGCGCTTAAAATAAAATGTGGCCTTTAGGTGAGGGTAGAGGAAAGGGAAATCATTTTTTTCATCAGTAACAGGAAAACATTATAGAAACATTAATGCAAAAGGCATTCAAAGAACCCACTCCAGAGGTGTTCAGACCTTCTCAGAACAGTCTGAAAAATCCTTCATATTCTTAGTCCCTTAATTTGGATGGTTTTCAGCAATACCCAGTTTATAAAGTCTGTATTTTTGTCTTTAGTGTCTTTTACAGCACAAACGACCTATCTTTTTAGAGGAAAACACAATTCCTTCAACATTTAAAGCCATTAAAACAGTGGTTTGCTCAGAGTAAGCCTTAAATAAAATGGTGGTTATTTTCTGAAAGTCTTTTTGTACTAGGCCTTGAGAAAAGCCATGGAACACAAAGAGGGATGAATGGATGGACGGATAGATGGATGGGTGGTTACGTGGATGGGTGTGTAGGTGTGTGGGCGAGTGGATGGATGGATGGATGGATGGATGGATGGATGGATGGATGGATGGATGGATGGATGGATGAAGCCAACAGATATTTATTGAACTCTTGACTTCAGACTCATAACTAGCTCATTGAGAACAGGAATCTCATCTGATTCCCTGATGGATGGATCCGGGCCTGACCAAAGAGCGGGTAGTATTTGTGAATGAATGAGAGAGGGCAAGAATGGAGGAGGGGCAGAGAGCGTGTCAGGGTTCTCCAGGCCAAGGAAGCAGCCTGTGCAGAATAAATGCTGTGTAGCCCTGTCTGACCGTTCTTATGCAAAACTCACCTACAACAATATAAATCACATACCAAAGTCTTTCCATGTGTAAACCTGAGTATCATAGGAGGAAAATTATAGGCCTAGGCAATGATTTGCCATTTTGACATTATTAGCTGTGATGAGAATCTTGGTGAGACATGAGTATTAATGTGAATATTTAGAAATAATAATCATTGCACTACCTTTTTGCCTGTACAGAGATTTGTACCTTTAAAATCTCATTCACTCCTATTCCTCATTAACCTGTGACTGTAAGGACTTAGTCAGTGCACACTCTAAATCCTCTGCAAATATAGACTGATACAATAGCAATTTTCTTCCTGTTTACCGTTGGGCTAATCCGTCTGCACACACCTGGTGTTTCTAGGTGTGTGATAAGGTTGCTTTTCAGATCACCCTCGGTGCCTCATATGTTTGTGTATGTGCATATTCAAAGAATCCTTACCAGAGCGCCTGCTTTTTAACAGATCACACACCTGTGCCTGTAAAAAAAAATATAATTCATGTGGGATTGCTACTTCAAAAGAACAACCTCCTTAGAATTGAGTTTACATTTTATTTTACAGACATACATGCAGTGCTTACTCTCTGTGAGGCGCTTTTCTAGGCACTTTATAGGTATTAGCTTATTTCATCCTTGAAACAAGCCTTTGATGAAGATGCCTTTGTTATCACCATTCTCTACGGGTGCACAGAGAAGTTGGGTACTCTGCCTAAGGTCACACAGCTTATTGGTGGGACCAGACTTTACAGTGAGGCTGTCTAGCTCCAGACTCTGTCCTTTTAACCATGATGTTGTGGTTGATGATTTTTAATGACATTTCACTGACCACATTTCTCCATGTCTGTGGGCAGATTCCTCAGAACCAAACGCATTTGTTTCTTCTTTCATCTCTGCGTAAGATTTTCTGGCTTTAATTCCGATTTCATCCATGTTTTCCTATATGTCAGGCATCAAAAAAATTTTAAATATATTTTACTGTGGCCAAATATGCATAACCTAAAACTTGCCATTTTGAATGTGTGATTCAGTAGCACTGAGCGCGTTCACACTGCCGTGCCACTGTCACCATCCACCTCCGGACACCTTCGACCTCCAAAGCCGAAACTCTGTCCCCGTCAAACACGTGCTCCCATCTCCTCCTCCAGCCCCTGACAACCACCGTCCTACTTTTTGTCTCTGTGAATTTCACGATCTAGGTTGCTCGTGTAAGTCTGTTCATACAGGACCTGTCCTTCCAAGACTGGCTGTCTCACTGAGCATGATGTCAAGGTCCACCCGTGTGTAGGTGTCAGAATTTCCTTCCTTCTTAAGGCTGAGTAACAGTACTCCCTTGTGTGGATATGGCACCTTTTGTTGATCAGTTCATCCGTCCACAGACAACTGGGTTGTTTCTACCTTTTGGCTATTGCGAGTAATGCTGCTATAATCATGGGTATGCAGGTATCTGTTAGAAATTCAGTATACTTTAAAAATTATACTTGTTTTTGGTAATACTTGAGCATAAATGTTTAAAAAATAAACTGATCTCAAGGGCAGGTTTGATGCTGAAGCCACTCCAGAGGAAGCCCGAACTCAGGGGCAGCACTTTGTATGGTGCTGGGGGTGGGCATTCGGTCAGAAGCCAGGTGTTGGATCCCCGGGGCGAGAGGAGAGGGCCGGGCAAGGGTTGCCATGGAGTGTGTGCGGATCCCACGATCCCAGCACATCCCTGGGAAGGAGAGCTCGACACCTGCAGATGACCTGAAGCGCAGCTCTGAGCATGCAGTCACTTCCCAGCGGTGTGGGGAGGGTATCGGCGGCCCCACCTAGCTGGCTGCCCCTGATCAAACATGCTGCAGTTTGAGGTTTTCACTTCGACCCACCGGCTGAATTGTCCTATCTGATTAGATGAGCCCACCGGGCTCTCCAAAGACCTCAGGACCCTGTGGTATGCACAAGGATCAGCCGCGGACTAGTAGGGTGACTGGGCAGGAGCTGTCACTGGCCAGGGAAGTGGGATCACAAGAGCTAGTGACGGGTGTGTCAGGAGCCCCAAAGACCAGAGCAAGTCAGAAGCCAGGGGGAAGGGCCAGGAAGCCAATGGGGTTGCTATAGGGTTGAGGAGAATGTTCCAGAAATGCCACTGCCCAGCATGCAACTTCAGGGGTCTGTCGGTGAGGAAGATGCCTTGTCCCCCTCCTGCTCCCCATGTCACCCACTCCAGCCTCTGACACTGATGCCCTGATGCCGTGTCCAGGCAGCCGCAAGTGAGCTCGCTGGCGTGTATATGGAGCTGGCATCTGGGAGAAAAACCCCTCATACCTCTGCTCTGTCGTCTCTGTCCCTCTTGCAGATGAAGGCCTGTGGGACATGTTTGTGAAGGACATCCCACGGAGCGCCACCTCCTACACCCTCAGCCTGGACAAGCTCCGGCAAGGCGTGACTTACGAGTTCCGCGTGGTGGCTGTAAATGAGGCAGGCTACGGGGAGCCCAGCAGCCCCTCCACAGCAGTATCAAGTAAGGCTTCGGGAAGTCTGGGGAAAAGTCTTTTTCTCCCAAAGGAAGGAAGGGTGAAAGGGAGCTGCGGGTAGAAAGAAAGGGATACGCCCCTTCTTTGGTGTCTCCAACATAGTCGCAGGGTCGGCTGGAGAGGAGCCATGGGAGGGTGGTGTGGGTCCCTGGGCATTCCCTGGCACCACCGGCACTTCTGGGCAGCCCCCACCTGGCAGCCTTGTGGGCTGGCTCTCTTCCGGCAGGAGCCCAGGGCCCCGAGCTGCCGCTGTCACCACAGCAAGACCCTTTATAGGCTCCACATCCACGCTGTGCTCCAGCAATTCTTACTTTGTTTTCTTGTATGTATTTTACAATCAGAAACATATGTAGGAGTCAGGGTGGTCAGAGTGAGCTAAGCCGTGTCCCCGTGGGGGTGAAGGTATGTTCCCAAGCAGAGCAGAGCCCTTGTTTTAGGGAACACGCCCTTCACAGGGGGCAGCAGGTGATTCTGAAAGGGCAAACCCGGCCCAAGCAGCCACAGGGGAACCCGCTAGTACTTGGAGAGCTCCTGTCTTACTGGGGCCTCCCAGAGAGGTGGGGAGTCCAGGGACTGCAGCTGCTCAGGTGCGGGGTGGGCGGGTGCCTGTCACAGTCCCTGTGGATGGAGGCCGTGGAGCCGCCACCATCTGTCAGGCCGAGCCTTTCTTTGCGTGCTCCTTGTGGGAGTTGGACAGGCTCTGGTGGCTGGCCCTGGGTCTGCTCTGGGTGGCGTGGCAGAGAGCCCAAGGAGAGGTTTCCTCTCCTGGAGTGCATGTTGGCGAGGTGACAGACATATCTGTGGTTACCGGAGATGTGGCAAGGGGTATGAACAGGGTGGAAGAGGGTGAGTGACCTCGCCAGGAATCAGAAGGTGCACAGGGCATGACCACAGGGGACAGGAAACAGGCAGGAGGCAGAGAGTAGAAGAAACAAAGTTCTGGTCACCCAAGGGCCCGGGGTAGGTGGAGCAGCTGGCGGAGGGGCAGCTAGGCTGGTCACCCGTCCTGGGTGCCTCCCACCTCCTGAGTGCCTGTGAGTCGTGGGTCTCGACTCTGGCTGCTCCTTGGGATCCACTTGGGAGTGTTAAAAACACCCTCGCCGGGCCCTCGCCCCAGACCAGGATTTCAGTGGCTCTGGGCCTTCCTTTCTTAACTTCGCAGGGATTCTAATATGCAGAGGAGCTGTGAGCCAGGGGGTTGGAGTTAAGTGGGGTGGGCTGTGTTGGAGAAGAGGGCCCTGCGGCAGCGTGCAGGGCAGGGCAGAGAGGGCTGGGTCCAGATGCCACGAGAGGCTGAGCCGGGCAACTTCACTGCCCCTCTTCCTCAAGTCGAGGGGACACGTCTCCGCTCCCCCCTCCATTTAGACCTGCTAGGGCCACTGGCTGCGCTTGTCGACACTGGAAACGGCTATGGTCCTTTCCTTGCCAGAAGTTTGAAGGGTCCATGGGTAAACCTGCCCTGGTCTGGGAGCACACTTGAATTCCAGGGTTGCTCAGTAATGGGGCTGCGAGGAAGGGACCCAAAGAACCACCGGTTTTTTAATGAGGAGGTTTAGAACTTTTCTCATTTCTTTAATTTTTCTTATGAAAATGTGAAGCACACCCCAAAGCAGAGAGAAGAGAATAAGGAACCCACAGCTCTCCTCATCCCAGTTCAGATTCAAGATTAGCCTCCTGTGTTTGATCCACGAGAAACTGATGTAAAGCAACTCCCCACACGCAGCAGATGGCAGAGCCTGGCCCCTCGCGTAGAACACTCTCACCCGCCTCTTCACGGGGACATGGCATGTTGCCTCTGTGAAATTCCTTTGCATCCAGGGCTGGACTGCAGTCCGCTAGTTCCATCCTTCCGAGAAGCCAGCGGCTTGTCCCCTGTGGACACGGCATCAGGCCCCGGGCCACACAGCCTGGGGGTCCTGCCCCTGTCAAGACCCTGAAGAACAGCTGGGCCTTTCTCTCCTGCCAGGCACCAGAGCCAGGCCCACTCCAGGCCACTCCTGGGTGGTCGGTTAGGGGTTTAGCAGACTTGTTATGTGGAGTACTAAATGTGCAGCCTGAAAACCCACTTAATATCTTTTGGATTTAAAATACTGTCATCTACGAAACCCTGTGGAGTTGCATTATCCAAAGCCAATTTCCCCCTTTATTCCCAGTGTGCACACATCCTTCATTCGTCCATGAGATATTTAACGCAAGGTGGCTGTGTTTTCTGTGGGGTGTGGCAGCTGGGAGGCAGGCCTCGCGCACTGTCCATGAGAGCTTTGTGTTCTGGCTTCTGATGCCACAAGCCCGCTCCCTACAGAAGCATGTGGGAGCCCTCAGGTGGGACCCCAGGACCACCCACACCCATTGAGAAATACTTTCCTGTTTTTCTCTTCTTAGTGCACAGAATAAAACATAAGGAAGAAGAGGTTCCTTTAAATGAAACCTTTTCTATTTGTTTCTCAAAAACATACCTAAGGATGGGGCTCAGTTGAGCTCAGTTTTGCCGGAGGCACAAGGTCAATAAAACAGCCCCCAGCCTTCAGGGGCTCATGGTCCTTGGAGGAGGCCAATGGGTTAGACAGACAAACGCACCCACTGAGTCCTTGGGCAAGAGGCTTCTACACAGCTGGGGGTGGTGGCACTGGGGGTTTTGTGGGACCAGACTTTACCCCAAAGACGACAGGGAGTCACTGAAGGATTAGGCAGGGAGGACTTGTTTCCATCTCAGAATGCTCTCCCTGGTGGCCGCATAGAGGGTGGATCTGAGCAAGACAGGAAGATCCCCAACAGGTGGGTTGGGTGCGGTGACACAGGCAACGGAGGGTGATGGGGAAGGAGGGGACCCAGAGCTGTCTGGGGGGGAAGTCCCAGCACTGGGAGAGAGAAGGAAATCCAGGCACTTTAACCCAAACAGTGTTTTTAGGCTGATGAAATTGACACAAGCTAGGGGGACCCCAACTGCCAGAGTCACCGAGAAAGATGATGCAAGAGAACCCCAGCACTGAGTTCTGAGGCCTGAGAGGCCAAGTGGGTTCTTGGCTTCATGTGGGAAGGAATTCAAGCGCGATCCATAAGTAGGAGGCAAAAAGTTAGTGTATTAAAGAAATGGATCCATAGGCAGAGCAGCCCTCGGGCATCACTGGACTTCGGCTGAAAAATAAAAGTAAGTTTATTGAAAGGACGGAGAACAAGTCACTCTACAGGCAGAGCAGCCTGGGCTGGTCTATAGGAAGAACAACAACCATATATTGTTGGGGCTTTATTTTTATAGCTGTCTCTTAATTATATGCTAAGTAAGCGGTAGATTATTCATGAGTTTTCCAGGAAATGGGTGGGGAGGTCCAAGAATCAAGGGTTCCTCCCCCTTTTAAACTCTGTAGGGGAACTTCCAGGAGATGCCATGGTAATTGTAAACTGCCGGCACTGTTCAGGAGTGTCTTCTAGTATGCTAATGCATTATAATTAGCATATAGCTGGTTTGTGACTTTCATTTTAGAAACTAGGCCTGCAGGCTGCCTATCTCAGAATTAGGAGAAGGTAAGCACAAAGGGTAATTTTGAAGGGCAAGGTCGGGGCAAGCGCAAGGATAGAGAAGTCGCTAAGGCGGAGGAGTCCCCGGGGACAGAGGGGCCTGAGCCTGATTCCATAGAATTGCTGCTGAGCCCGCCGAGGACCCAGGGGCCTGCACCTGGCCCCACCGGAGAAGCGCCAACAGCCTGGCTGGACGGCGGCTTCCTCTCACCTGTAGCCCAGGGCTATCCGTCGCATCCTTCGCCCTTCCTTCCTTCCTGCCTTGCTCCTAGGAGATGACTATGTCTGAAGCGCCTGTCACGCGTCACTGTGCATCTGCATCTCTTCCGCAGCTCAAGTGGAAGCCCCGTTCTACGAGGAGTGGTGGTTCCTCCTGGTGATGGCTCTGTCCAGCCTGATCGTCATCCTGCTGGTGGTGTTTGCCCTGGTCCTGCACGGACAGAATAAGAAATACAAGAACTGCAGCACAGGTGTGATGTCTGCCTTCACTCCCTCATCTCCCAAATGCCCCAACACCCTTGAGCTGACAATGTTTTTCTTTCCTGAATCTGCTGTGCCAGCATCCCCTTTCCATTCCTCTAGGTGATACTGACAGATGCAACCGATTTTCTTTCCAGGGCAGGAAGGTATAGAGCAAGAGGTCTAGACCTTGGGGACCCAGATGCTGGCCCCGACTAACCTCAGATTAGCCGCTTGTCTTGGATAATGCGTTTGAGTCAGCTGGCTTTTCTGAGCCTTAGCTTCCTCCTCTATACCTTTGTACTTTTGCTCAAATGCAGGCCTGTGTGTGTATGTGTGTGTGTGTGTGTCTGTGTTAAGAGACAGGGTCTCACTCTGTCACCCAGGTTGGAGTGCAGTGGTGCAATCATAGCGCACTGTACCCTCAACCTCCTAGGCCCAAGTGATCCCCCTGCCTCAGCCTCCCAAGTAGCTAGTACTGAGGCGGTCTAATTTCTAATTTTTTTTAGAGATGATGTCTCACTGTGTTACCTAGGCTGGTCTTAAACTCCAAGCTATCCTCCCACCTCAGCCTCCCAAAATGCTGTGATTGTGAGCCACTGTACCCAGCCAATGGCTGTATTTTTTAACACGGAAAGTAGAAAGCGTTAAGCAGATAGAATACTGTACTATTCAGTATCATGAAAACAGTGAGCAGGCACATCGTAGACATTTTGCTCGCAGAATATCCCAGGGACATCTCCATGGCACAGCCCTTCTCAAGCACTTGACTTTGTACCTTGCCTGAGGTCCATGATCCAGCTCTGAGTCCCCTGACGGCCTGTGCACTCTTGCGTTTCCAGGCATGGAGTAGGTGTCGCAGCAGTCAATGTCTATTGCTGAATGAGTCACCATCATTAGGGAAAGGAACAAATGACTGTGGAAAGGCCAGCACATGAACGCGTGACTGTTTATATGCCATTCGGGAGCAACCACGATGAGTGGAAGTGCTGTGCCTGCCTCTTGGTGGAGAGACACAAACAGGAGGGAGCGTGAGGGGCCTTAAGGAAGCTGAGAAAGCTCTTTCCCTCCAGACAGACAGTGGTTACACTTGTAAAGCAAAAACATCAGCCCAGCTGCTTGGGATTAGTGCCCTTTGTGCACTTTATTATCCTTTCTTTTTAAAAAGTTCTCACAAGTGCCAGTGAGGCCACTTCTCTGTATTACCAGAATAGAACTGAGCTCTAGACTGCAGACTGTTTTTATCCCACGCAACACCCACACCGGCCGGACCAGCCCTCTCCCTGAGCCCAGCCCCCTCATTGGAGCCTTTCTTTTCAGCTTGCCTGTCTCCCCTTTTAGAAAAGCAGATCCCTGATGAGTGGTCTACACTAGGCCTTGGGGCCAGGAGCTGGGTGGAGTGGATTCCTGACTGGCCATCAGCCTTACCACCTTGGTGCTGAAGGAGTTAATAAAACAGGCACCTCACATGCCTGCCATTTGCCTCTGTAACGTTAAGCAATTCATCCCTCAAAGAAAGGATTTATTTTTTTCTGTATAAATTCACTTCTAACAAGTGTTCGTAAATCAGATTTTATTCCCGTGGGATTTACAATGTATGAATGGCATGTCATTTTACTGAGTTAATGCTATTACAGAATCCTGTGTCTGGCGCATGAAAATCTCCCCGCTTTCACTCTCGCTCTCCATCTGGAAAACAGACTTGAAAAGACAGATCTGACCTGCAGCTTCTGATACTCAGCCTCGCCCTGGAGTATTAATTTAACATCATAATTGAAGCCTAGAAAAAATAATCCTTGTCTACCAGAATGTCTCCCTTCCTGCCCAGGAGACATGCTGCACTTACACCTTTGCTATTACAGCATCTTCAACACCCATCCTGCGTGCACTCCCTGATCCTCCCACCCACATCTGCATCCTCTCTGATACTGGTTTCACCTGCTCATCCCCCATCAACCCAAATCCCCGTCACAGGCAAGCCCATCTTTCATCTGCTCTATCTGTTCTTCTGTCACCCACAATGGAGCATTGAGGCATGGAGAGGGGGTGCTAGGACCCAACAGAGAGGAACCCCTTGGGGTTTAGAAATGTCAACACCCTTAGCAAATACCTGTCAAGCCTGTGGTATGTGCGTGGGCACCTTCCTGGAGGTTGGTGGGATGGGGAGCAGGGCAGATGAAGTTCACACCTTGAAGAGCATGAAGTCCAGGAGAGGGAGACAAATGGAAGACCAGCTCCAAGAAGCAAGCAGATGTGTTTCCAAGTGGCGGGCAGGGAGCACCATGGGGAGCAGTACTGCAGACAAGAAGACCAAGACGGGGGCTGGGCGTGAGGAAGCGGGGTGGGGGGTGAAGGCGCCCTGGGTGGCGGGAAGAAGGCCTCTGGTCTCAGGGCACTGGAGCTGTGAGCTGAGGAAGAGGAGAGATGCCTGGAGAATACTGGGGAAGGGGCTTCCAGTCAGAGGGAGCAGCAAGCAGGAAAGCCTTCTGGGTGAGCCAGTGCGGGGGGAGGGCTGAGGGATGCAGGATGACACTGGACGGGGACAGGGACCAGGCCAAGCCCAGTCAACTGAGGACTTGGGCTTTCCCACCAAATGAGCTGGGAAGCCATTGGGAATTTGTAAGTGTTGTTTGATTTCTCATAACTTTATTTTTATTCATGTGATCTGCTAATGTATATGAGAACTTGTTTTGATATGCATTTGTAAATTTACTTTTTTTAAGCATACAATTCAATGGTTAATGCACAGATATGTGCACCTTTACCACCATCAATTCTAGAACATTCTTAGCACCTCAGAAGGAAACCCCGTGGCCTTCCTTTAGCTATCATGTCCCCGTAAATTTATTTTTTACTTCCTGTTTGGTTATAAGATTTTGAATGTTTTATTTTGAAATGTATCAATTATTTATTTTCCCCAACTTTTAAAAAGTTTGTGCATTCTGAGTACATGTTCACAAAACACTGGCAAGAATACTGGCATTTTGACGTCAGCAACACAAACACCAAAATGCTAATATTGTCACCTTGCTCCAGTACTGTGATCCATACTTAGCTTTGCTCCCCAGCTCGGCTCTGACTGCCCTGGGAGCTGAAGCCGGTCCTGCATGACCCCAGGTTCTCCACACAGCAGGACCTCCTGTCATTGGCCAGCTCTGGCTGGGCATCACTAACAACACGTCTGTGTTCGTTTTCCTGGTTTGGGCTTCAGGTAAGAGCATTTCCAATATGGAGGAGTCTGTGACCCTGGATAATGGAGGATTTGCTGCCTTGGAGCTCAACAGCCGCCACCTCAATGTCAAGAGCACCTTCTTGAAGAAGAATGGGACCAGGTAGGGAGGCAGTGCTGTGTGCTGTGTCCACCCGAGGACCTGAGTGTCCGGGGCGGGTGCGGCCAGCAACAAGCCCATGCCCACTGCTACCTTTTATGCCTACCGTGTGGTTCCTGAAAGCCAACATCACCCACCACTGGGACTGACTCCCGGCCCACCAAGGGCAGCACAGAGTCTAGGAGGGACAGGACTGGCAGAGGGGTTGGAGCTATTTTCAGTACATTTCTGGAGATATAGAAAGAAGGTGGGACCTCCAATATATGGAAGTGACCAGGACACTTCTGTGTCAACTGCTGGGCACCTTGGAATGAGGAGTTCCTAGTTCACAGAGGTGTCACCCAGGGCTGCTACAAGCTTGATCCAGTGTCCTTGCATGGATGGGTGGTGGTTGCAGTTTTCATCGTTTGGTGTGTTCCAAGGTTATCCTGTGATGATATAGATTGCCACTTCACATGTGCATGTGAGTACACACAGGAATGATTTCACCACCATCGCCTCATACCTTGTAGCCCTTTTCCCAACTCCAGCAGAAAGCAAGGCTTCCCAAAGAAGAGAGGGGATAACCTTTGTTTGCCTTCTGATTTGTAGTACACCTTCCTCTGGTCTGGGAACCCTTGACTGGCGAGAAGGACTCGGGTTGGCGAGGGGTCCTGAGAGTCTGGAAGAAAAACACCTAAACGCCTGAGGATGCTTCACCTGGAGAATAGGCAGCTCAGGGGTCTTCCCGGGGTCCCCCAGAATTAGGAGGGCCTCTTCTCCCTTGTCCAGACCTGCCTTGGGTTTACTTTTAGTTGCATGTTTGTGGAAATTGCACACCATCCAGATGCAGGCAGACCACAAGGTTTCCAGTTCCCTTCATTGTCTATAAAAGGTGCAGCCTGCAATGCCCAGAGAGTACCTACGCCTCTCCTGCCTCTTAGCTGAGCTTCGGGATCTCAGATCATTTGGATGGTGCTGAGGCCCAGGTGGGTCTCCTCCCTGCAGTAGACCCTCTGTCAGCAGCACAGGAGGCCAGCCCAAAGCAGAGCAGAGCACCCCCACGTGACTCTCCTGAGGGCAAGAAGTGGAAGCCAGTGGTGACATCTGGTCACATCTCTCATTTCATTTGTCTACTGAGAGGCAGGTTTTCCCTGTTGTGTAACAGTTACCAGACCAAGAGAATTGTAAAATATTACATGCTCTGCTCCCTTGCTGCAAATGTCTCTTCTGAGTTCTGAGCAGAGACACTTGCAACCTCAAAGCACGTTGCCCAAGAACGGATAATAGTTTCGTTTGTTGAGTTCACCTGCTTCCTAGAAAAAAGAAACCTCATTTTGTGGTGGAGTTGAAGGGCTCAGCACACAGATTTCTCAGACGGAGTCCCAAGACAGGCGCTTCTATTGGCAAAACCAGAGTCCGGGTGTGGCTCCAGCATATGGTGTTGCAATCAATGGTCTTACCGGGTTCCGCAGACAAGTGGGGTTGGCGCAGTCTAAGAAAGCCCTTTATTTATTTATTTAACTTAAGTTTTAGATTCAAGGGGTACAAGTGCATGTTTGTTGCATGTGCACACTGTATACTGGTGGGAATCGGGCTTCTGGTGTCTTCCTTCCCCGAATAGTGAACATTTCACCTGAAAAGTAATTTTTGAACTCTTGCCCCGCCCCCCCACCTTCTCCTCTTTGGTGTTCCCAGTATCTGTTATTTCCAGGAGAACGACCTTTCTAAAGAAGAGCTCTTAGGTAGTGGAAGGACCAAGAGCCTTCCCCAGGCCAGACAGTGTTTGAACCGCCTAAGGATGGCTGTGGAGGGGGCATGAGCAGGGCAGGGCAGAGGACCTAGGACACGAGCCTGGTGGCTCCTTCCATCTGGGGTCCCCTGAGCCTGTCTCATGAACTGATCGTTCTGGGTGAGCCCAGGGGGCTGCTGGATCTGGAAAGGTGGGGCACCCTGAGATCTTCCCCCCACGCATTTATATGTATCCATCCCTAAAGCTCTATGGTCACATCTCAAAATTTGTATTCCTATATTCAGAGCTGACTGCTCCCTTGTCACTTAGCCAGCCGACGGGAGTGCAGGCCGTGACTTCTGGAAGCCCTCAGCTGTGCTGCTCTGCCAACTGCATTCCCCATGGAAGGGGCTCTTTTGGTTTGGTTTGTCCATCCGTATCACCTGGTTTCAGTCAAGGACCTGAACTTCCCAAGAGGTCAGGTGCAAACCATCCTGAACCTGCTGAGAACCAAGGGCGAAGTAAAATCAAGACAGAAATGAAAACTGACCCTTTCCTTGGGTTTTAAAATGAACCTTCACCTCTTTAGTCCTAGCAACGGGACCTCAGTGCAACTGAAGGAAAGGATTCTCTGCTGGGAGAGAGGGGTCAGTTTGTTAGGAGCTCCAAGGAGGGCTAAGCCTTGGTCTGGCCAGGGCCATATGGGATTTGGTCCTCTAGCATTATTCCTAAAATACCTTTAAAAGAAGAATATGGTTATGGCTGATCATGGTGGCTCAAGTCTGTAATCCTAGCTCTTTGGGAGGCCATGGTGGGAGGATTGTCTAAGCCCATGGGTTCAAGAACAGCCTGGGCAACTTGGCGAGACCTCATCTCTCCAATAAATCAAAAAATTAGCTGGGCGTGGTAGTGTGTGCCTGTAGTTCCAGCTACTTGGAAGGCTGAGGCGGAAGGATCTCCTGAGCCCAGCAGGTCAATGCTGGGGTAGCTGTGAATGACAGAGTGAGACTCCAACTAAAAAAAAAAAAAAAAAAAAAGATGATTGATTTATGTCTCTCTAGTGCACATGTCGTGGTTCCAATTCCTTTTTGGTGACAGCACCATTTTAGCTCCCCAGATAAAAATATTTGCCCAAATGGTTAGATAAGAAATGTAATATTTCCCAAAATAAATCCTCTTTGAGGTAGTGCGGGGGGGTGGGGACTTGGATCTTTATTTGGCCTTTCCTGAAGAAACCAAGACATAGCCGACCCTGAGGGAGGCAATACCTGCTGCCCAAAACCAGAAGTCTTCTTCACACCACCAGTCTTCCCAGTGCAGGCTCTGTCCAATGCCTGCTTTCTCTGCCAGCAGCTTCTCCTTGCTTGATCACCAAGGGTTGCTTTTCCCACTTCCCACTGGGGAATGAAAGACCTCCACTGCAACCACTGCTAGGCTCTGAGCTCACGCCTCATAGCATGAGGGAGGGGTTGTCTGGAGCTGCTGGAGGTCCTGGCCGTGGTCCCTTGGTGGGCACAGGCAGTGCCAACTGCCCGTCTGACTGACCACAGGCTGCTCTCAATAACGGATCCCTGCACGTCCTTCAGGGAAATGAGAAGCGCTCAATCCTGCCTGATTCAAAACTCAAGTATTTTGTGCTCAGAATTTCTTTCCAAGTTGTAATTTCTTCATCTGAAAACTAGAAGCTGGGCTTTATTCAGCTACAAGATGATACTCACCAGAAAGTTGGGGACTGAAGAGTGCATTTGTTTTCTATCGCTGCATGACAAACGACCACAAACTTAGTAGCTTAAACCAATGCACACTTATCACCTCACAGTCTCTGTAGGTTGGAGTCTGGGCATGGCTTAACTGGATCCTCTGCTCAGGGTCTCAATGGGCTGTAATCTGGGTAGAGTCAGGGTATGTTCTCATCTGGAGGCACAACTGGGCAAGGATCCTCATCCAAGCTAACTGGGGTTGCTGACAGAATGCACTTAATTGTGGGCTCATGACCAAGGGCCCTAGATTATTCCTGGCTCTCAGCTGGAGCCCACCCTCTGGTCCTGGAGGCCCCTCAAGGGACCCTCCATGGGCTTATCTCCAGGGACTTTTCACAGCATACTGTTTGCTTCTGCAAGGCTGGCAGGAGCATCTTTGTCTCCAGTCAGCCTAGTTGGGGTCTCATGTAACATCATGTGATCATGGAAGTGATGGGAGTAGCAGTCCCTCAGCCTTTCCATATAACATAACCTGATCAAGCCAATGACACCCCCCTGTTCACCATATTTCACTGGTTAGGAGAACATCACAGGCCTCACCTTCTCTCAAAGGAGGGGAAGATACAGTGGGTGGGGGTAGATTCTGCTTACACAAAGGGTTAATGCTCTAGCAACCTCCTCATCCCACCTGGCCCCAGTCCCCATTCTGGACCACACCAGAGCCGGAGACCAGGCCTGGTGCAAACTGCCGTGATGCCCTCTCATCAGTAGATGCAACTCACACTCCTTGGCTTGGCAGGTCAGCCATGACCTTGTCCTCATCTGTGTCCGCTGTACTCCCCTCCCTCGCCCACCCAGTGAGCTCCCAGCACCCAAGCCTAGTAGTCTGACCTCACAGTGCTCTTTGTACTTGAGTGTCTCCCTGGTCCCTCCAGGCCCAGACTGGCTCACTCCCCCAGGGTCACCAGGCCTAGCACAGCCCCTGAGATGGGCAGGTGCTGGGCAAGTAGAGGCCTTAGGAGGACCAGATAGCCAGTGCTCGTGATTGGCTGCATCAGTTGCCAAAGTGATGTCAAAGGCTGTGGGTTTCCTCTTATTCCAACAGGATAAAGGCTGAAAGGCAGGTTAGGAGGTCTTCAGGAGAGGGCATCTTTTGCCCAGAGGGTAACTTGAGACATTGGTTCTCATCCCAGGTCCCCACCCCGACCAAGCCCTGGTGGTCTGCACTACTCAGACGAGGACATCTGTAACATGTACAACGGCGCTGTGCTGACCGAGAGTGTGAACCTCAAGGAGAAGTCAGCGGATGCATCGGAATCTGAGGTCAGTGCCTGCGCTCACTTCTGGACAGCGACCACCATTCCCTACTTGTAGTGGGCCTCTGTGTCCTCAAGCTGCCTTGTCCTGGTCAAGTCTCACAGCAGCCCCATGAGGCCGGCAGAGCCAATGACAAATGATTCCACCTCGAAGATGAGAAAAGTAGAGGAGCCCAAGTCAGACCCACAACCTGCTTTGGGCACCCCCCCCCCCCAGACTCACACATGCCCCAAGCAGGACAGATGCTCCAAACCTTATTCATGGAGGAGCAGACTCTGGTTCTTAAACCCCAGGGCTGCAGTAGGAGATAGACAAGGCCGGTACCCTCCACGAGAAGCACACCACAGGGCAGAGTACAGGTGTGCACTGCACACCTGGGAGGCATGGCTGGCTGGACACTGTCACGAGCTTTATCTCATTGAGTCCTGGAAGTAACTGGAACTAGACCATCTCTTGCAGATGAGGCCAGCAGGGCTCAGCGAAAATCAGTGAGCCCTAAGTCTAAGATGGGCTTCTATTCTGAAAGCTCCTCCTCTCTCTATCTGACTGTCAGAGATACACACAGAGATTGCCATAAAACCTGGTGGTCTCTAGACCCCAGTGAGAGTGATAGGGAGCCTCAGGCTGCAAGACTGTTGGAAAACGAGACGCCCCCCACCAGGCAGGAGCTTCCTTCTTGCCCCTGGACACTTGCTTCCTGCCCACCAGCCTCTCCTTCCTACCCAAGGAGCTTCCCATTCTTGCTTCCTTATGCTGAAGAAGAGGATTCACACACAGCAGTTCTGGGTCACTTACAGAGTCAGGATGAGCTCACACCTGGGAGATGTCCCTCTCCTCACTGGACCAGGGAGATCGTGTGCCCGAGGGAGTGTCAGCCTCCAGCCATGCCCCTGGGGTTCAAGGGTCTCCACTCTGAAGTGGAGTGTGCCTCATGTATGAGGCCTTGCTGCCACCCAAGGGGACTCTAACCAGGGGCGCAGCTGTGGCTGACTCTGAGGGGCCTCAGCACATCCCCTGGGGAAGGACCCTCTCCCCCAAGTGCACTGTCTCAGTGTCTTACATTCATAAGTGAAGATGGCTGAAGCAGCAATTAGAACAGTTGCCCCGCCAGTCCTGAACTTTTTTGTTTTGGATATGCCTAACCTGGAGAGGGAGGCGTGCCCCGCCTCCTGGCATTCACACTCTAAATCAATATTTACTCTAAAATAAGTCTCACCTTCATTTTAACCTGATTCAGGCTTTATAGAGCCCCGGGGCTCAATAAAAGGGCTTCTTTTCAACTGTGGGTTGTGCATGAACTCCCGGTGAGAAGGGCCAGCAGGTGGGTGCAAGAGGCCAGGCTCTGCTTTGCTTCGCATGTTCTGTTTACAGAGGACGCTGGGCTCGCTGTCAGCGCCATAGCCTTGGGCTTGGCAAAAACAGCAGACAGCAATGCAGATGTTTGGAAAGGTGCATTTGTCTGAAATTGAGGGGCTGTCAAGTGGAAGTCTGCACAAACTGACCTGCCTTGTGATAAGGAAACAGTCATCTTGTTCTGGCTGCATGCAAAAAAGCAGCACCTCAGGAGGAGCAGGACAGCCCTTGGGCAGGCCTGTTGCATCTCCTGGGACCTGCCTCGGATCGGATCTGTCCCCTGGCCCCACCACTCCCTGGAGAATCCAGGCATGTGCAGGGTGGTGATGGCTAGTGAATTTTGGCTCTGCATGCTGAGGTGTGAACAGGTCGCAGTGCTGAGCAGTCACTAAGGGCCAGGCCCAGTGTGAATATCACACCAGCCCTGTGCGGTGGCTCCCTTCTCCTTATAGTTCAGAGGCAGGCAGGTATTGAAGCCGTGTCTTCAGAGCTCAGCTTAACTCCACTCCTCCCCCTCCGTCTCTTTCAGCCCAGCGGGGGGAGGGCATCCACAGATGATGGACAGCAATGGCATGTCCTAGCGCAGCAGGCAGAATTGGATTCGCGAATTCTGAATTATTAGTTTATAAAAGCATTTTCAAAATGGTTTAATGAGATGTATTTGGTCTGTTTCTCCTCTCACATGTGTGGGGTGTTTTGAGATTAAAACTCAGCAGATGTTTGTGGAGGATTATTAAATGTAGCCAGGCACTGAGCTAGGCATACACAGACTTTCATGCACAAATATGCACAAAAACATATGCACACACACATATGCACACACACGAGGGAGGACCCAAGAAACCCCGAATTTACTTATAAAAAAATTGTGTATTTATTCTTACATGTTTACACTTCAGTCACCTTCAAAATACTTTCCATTTGATGCAATACACCTATTGAAATGCTTTTTCCACTGCCCAAAACAGTTTTTGAGCTCATCGATTTTAATGCGTTTTTGTGTTTCTGCCGTTTTTCATTTCACCTTTTCCACATTGGCAAAACATTTCCCTTTGAGGACTTTTTTCATTCAGGAAAACAGAAAAAAAGCACTCAGAGCGAGATCAGGTGAACAGGGAGGGTGAGGCACGGGAGTCATACTGTTTCGGGTTCAAAACTGCTGAACACTCAGCACGGTGTGGGCAGGTGCGTTGTCATGATGAAAGAGCCAGTCACCTGTTTGCCACAACTTGGGATGTTTCTTCCACAAATCATAACCCAACCTTCTCAAAACTTCCAGATAAAACCTTTGGTTGACTGTTTGATCTGGAGGAACAAATTCCAAGTGTATTATCAAGGGGCCTGTCCTCCAAAAGATAATTTCAGTTTTTGGGTCTCCCCTTGTATACACATACATACATAAACATACACACCTAAATACACATCTACTCACATATACACTAACATACCTAAATACGTACATTAAAATATACATGTTTGTGCATATGCTCATATGTACACATGCATACCTATATACAAACATGCACATTCATATATACACATACATAGACATGGGAGGTGGGAGGGAGGTGAGGGTGTGGAGAGGGTGGAGAAGGGAGGAGGGAGGGACATGGAATCTATACTAAATGGAATTCTTCAAGGAGGTTGTTGTGATTCTTCTATAGTGGACAGGACAGCCACAAATGTTTTGAGTGCTTTCCCCAAGACACACACTGATGAGCTGGGCTTGAGAGGAAACCTGAGTGTCCTGCTTCAAGTTCCATCTTTCCCACCAGACTCGCTCTCAGGTCTAAGTTACTGTAGCACAGGCCATGTGGTTGAGGAAGCGAGGGTCCTGGACGCCAGGCTGCACTGCACCGCTTGGCAAGCGCCATGCTAGAGAAGAGGACTCCACAAATGTACCTCATGGCTCCCAGTGCCTTTTGGGCGATGGGCTCCTTTGGGAAGCTGGTACAAGGTGTAGACACTCTCTCCACCCACACGCAGATCGCCTAGGATCTGGGAGTCCAAGGCCCCCGTGAAGTCTCCCTATAGACCCTCCACTTAGGGCCCCATGCAGTCCCAGCTGAGAGCCCATGCCTGGGCCATCGTGTGCTCCCTGGGTTCTCAGGTGGATAAAGTGTGGCCTTTCTTTTTTGGGAAGTTCTTTGCTGTATAATCTTGTGGTATCCTATCATTGAAGCTTATGAATTTGGGAGATTTGCAGGTACTAAATATTCATGGGATCCCACCAGAGAGACCTGGGGACTTAGATCACTTTAGGAATGTCTGCTCAGATGGTTAAGTTCACTTTGAACTACAACTTTAAACAAATGGATTGAGCCCTAGCTCACATACCATACAATTCACCCATTTGAAGTACACAATTCAATGGTTTTAGTATATTCAAAGTGTTGTACAACCATTACTGCAGTCAATTTTCGAACATTTTTATCACTGCAAAAAGAAACCCTGTACCAACTGGGTGTCACTCCCCAATCCCCCCAAACCATAGCCTCAGCCATCTCCAACCCTTGGCAACCACTAATCTACTTTCTGCCTCTATAGCTCTGCCTATTGCGGACATTTTGTCTAAATAAATCATACAATATATTCTCTTTTGTGACTGTCTCCTTTCACTTAGCATAATGATTTCAAGGTGTTTGAACCACTTCTACTAAGTAATTTGTGTATTTCATCAATTCTCTTTCATGTTGTTTGTTTTTAAATACACCTTCAGTTCAGAATTTCTCCCTTTGTATGAAATAAACGTGTTTTCTTGACATATTTGCCCATGTAATCTTGGAGGGCAATTGTTTGTTTCTTTGTAAGGCCTCACAGAACACAGGCCAAGTGTCATGAGGAGATTTGGAAATACCACTATGTCCTGCCTCACCCCCAGCCCACTCGAGTCAGGATCTTGTTTTTAAAAAGTGCTTTGCTGAGTTATAATTCACATATCATATAATTTGCCCATTTAGAGCATACAGATCAATGGTTTGTAGCATATTCACAGGGTCTTGCAACCATATCCACAATCAATTTTGGAATATTTTCATCACTCTAAAAAGAAAGCCCATAACTATTACCAGTCACCTCCCATTCCCTTCTCCCCCAAACCCTGGTAATTACCAATCTGCTTTCTGTCCCTATTCTGAACATTTGGTATAATGGAATCATGCAATATGTGGCCTTTTGTGATTGGCTTATTTTGCAGTATAACATTTTCAGGGTTCATCCCTGTTGTAGCATATATCAGTACTCCATTCTTTTTTCTGGCTGAAAATATTCCAAGGTATGGATATACCACATTTTAGAAATCTATTCACCAGTTGATGAGGTTTGTGTCCAGGATCCCCAAGACCACTTCCCAAGTTCAACGATTGACTAGAAGGACTCACAGAACTCTGTGTAGTCGTCCTCAGGACTAAGATTTGTTAAAGGAAAATAATGGAAAGCAAAATCAGTAAATGGAAAAGTGTCCAGGGCAAAGTCCAGAGAACAGGTGCATGCTTCCAAGAGTCCTCTCTATAGGTCACACAAGGTCTCCACCAGTGAGTTGTGAGAACACGTGAATTGTCTACCACAGCTTTACCACAGCCTTGAGCTTAATGCAGACTGCAGGCAACACTGCAAATGCTGCTGATTAGAAACTCAGTGCCCAGGGCTGCTACTGGGAGCTGCTCACACAGGCATCATCTCCCAAGCATGTACCAAAGTTCCAGACTCCCAAAAGGAAAGCAGGTATTTGGCATAAACCACATTGTTTGGACCATTTAGGCACCATGAACCACTCTTATGATTTAGGGAAATTTGTATAGCAGAGCAAGGAATTTTGACCAGTGAAGTTCCCAGATGCCAACCAAGGGTCATCCTTGAAAGCAGGCCTTTCTGAAGCTAGTGATCTCAGGCCTGATCTGTCAACTTTGTCTGCACCAAGTTGTTTCTACTTTTGCTTATAATGAATAATATACCTTTTATTTGGTTGAGTTTGATGAGTGTTTTTATTATTAAAAGATTTGGGGTTTTGTCAAATGGCTTTTCTGTGTCTATTGAGATGGTTTTTGTCCTTTCTTCTATTTATATGTATATTATATTAATGTTTGGATATTAAGCCAGTCCTGGATTCTCATGATAAATCTCCTTCGGTCATAGTGTATAATCCTTTTTATATGTTGCTGAGTTAGGTTTGCAAGCTTTTTTTTTTTTGAGGATTTTTGTATCTATCAGGGTTATAAGTCTAGTTTACTTGTCTTACATGTCTTTGAATGGTTTGTATATTAGGGTAATATTGGCCTCATAGAATGATTTGGGAAGTATTTATTCCTCAGCTGACATTAATTCTTTCGATGTTTGTTTGAATTCACTGGCAAAGCCATCTGGTCCTGGGAAATTGTTAATTACTAGTTCTCTCTTTATTAGTTATAGGCTTATTCCATTTGTTTATTTGAAAAAATTTGTGTTAAGTCCTTGTCAGTCATTTGTGTCTTTTTAGGAATTTGTTTATATTATCTCAGTATTCTAACTTGTTGAGATACAGTTACTTATAATCCTTCATTTCTGTAGTCAGTAGTAGTAATAGTCCTTAATTCATTCATGAGTTTAATAATTTGCATCTTTTCTCACTTTTTTCTAAAGTTTTGTCAATTTTGTCATTGATTTGCTCTATCATTTTTCTACTTTCTATATCTTTTTTCTACTCTAATCTTTGTTATTCCTTTTCTTCTTAAGCTTTGGAGTTAGTTTGCTCTTCTTATTCTAGTTTCTTTCTTTCTTTCTTTCTTTTTTAAAGAAACGTTTACTTAAAAGTAAACTGAAGAGAGAGAAGGGAGAAAGAAAATTCACCTCCTCAAGGTGAGGGATTATTCTAGTTTCTTAAGTTGGAAGTTTAGGTTCTTGATTTAGGCCTTTATAGCCAAAAATTTATCTCTAAGCACTGGGTTAAGTGAATTCCATACATTTTAATAATGTGTTTTGTTTTCACTTCTCTCAAAGTATTTTTTAAATGTTCTCTGTAATTTCTTCATTGGCACATTGGTTACATTGGAGTGTGTTTCCTCATATTTGTGACTGTCCCAAATTTTCTTCTATTTATTTTTAATATTATCCTTTTGTTATTAGAGAAAACATATGTTGTATGTCTTCAGTTACTTTTGAATATACTGAGTCTTGTTTTATGGCCTAGCATATGGTCTATACTAGAGAATGTTCCATATCCATTTGTGTTATTCTGCGTTGCTGGGTGCAGTATTCTGTGTATGTCTGTTAGGTCTAGTTGATCTGTAATGGTTCAGTCTTCTATGTTTGATCTTCTGCCTGGTTATTTCATTCATTAGTGTATTAAAATCTCTAATTATTCTTAAAATGCCTATTTCTCTCTTCAATTCTGTCCATTTTAATTTTTTGTACTTTGGGGCTCTGTTTTTAGCTTCATGTATGTTTATAACTGTTATGTCTTCTTGATAGAGTTACCCTTTTATCAGCATAACATGTTTCTCTCTGTGCCTGCTAACAATTTTTGTCTTAAAGTCTGGTCTGTCTGGTATTTGTATATCTATCTCAATTTTCTTTGGGTTACTGATTAATTGTATATTATTTTCATCCTTTTACTTTGTGTCCAACTTCATAATGTGTTTCTTGTAGGCAGCATATAGTTTGGCCATGTTATTTTAATCGTTCTACCCATCGCTGCCTTTTGATTGGATTGTTTAATTCACATTTAACATATTACTGCTAAGGTAGAATTTACATCTACTGTTTGGATGTTTTCCTTCTATATGTCTCATATCTTTATTTCCTTATTTTTTCATTATTATCTTTTTTGTTAAATGAGATTTTTCTAGTGTGCCATTTTAATTTCCTTATTTTTGCTTCTGCTATATATTTTTGTTTATCTTTGTTAGTGGCTTGCTCTAGTATCAGTATCCACTTCAGTTTTATACTAAATTTTGATGGCATATGGAAACTTTGCTCCTCTATAACTATATTTTCTTTTTGTGCTGTTATTATATATAATATCTCTGTATGTGTTAAAAACTCAAGAATATATTTCCTGTAATTATATGCATTTAAAATAATTTGAAAGAAGAAAGGAGAGCAAGTATATATTTTTGGAGTCTGTCATTTTAACCTTCTTATTTACTATTTCTAGTCCTCTTCATTTTTTCCTGTGGATTCAAGTTATCATTGGGTGTCATTTTTTTTAACTCACTACCTCCTTTGTGCTGTTAATGTTAATTATGCTACATTTCTATAGGTTAGAAGTCCAACAACACAATTATACACATATTATCTTATGCAATTGCGCTTTAAATCAGATAAGAGAAGAAATATGGAATTATACTGTCTTTTATACTTATCGTGTAATTACTTTTATTTGTGCATTTTGGTTTTATTCATGTGGATTTGAATTACCACATGGAATTAGTTGCTTCCAACCTCACAGTCTTCCTGTAGTATTTCTTGTAAGGTAGGTTCTACTAGCATTGAATTTTTCTCAGTTTTTATCTATCTCACCTTCATTTTTAGAAGTAACATCACGGACATAAGGTTCTTAGCTGATAGTTTTCTTTGAGCACACCATTGTCACCTTATTGCCTTCTGTCCTCCATTCTTTCTGATGAGGCCTTTCTGTCTTCCTGGTTTTAAAACTTGCTTTTTGTCTTTGTTGTTCAAAATTTTGCTTATGGGATGTTTGGGTGTGACTCTTTTTTGCATTTATCTTATTTTCAGTGTATTGAACTTGTTGGATGTGTAGATTAATACTTTTTATTAAATCTGGGAGATTTTAAGTCACTATTTCAGTATTTTTTCCTGCTTCTTTCTCTTTTCTCTCTCATTTTGATATTCTCATTAAACATGTTGGTGCACTTAGTGCTGTCTCATATTTATCAGAGGCTCTGTTCATTCTTTAATTCTTTTTTCTTTTCAGATTATGTGATCTCCATCTTCAAGTTACTGTATTTTTCCACTCCAGAACTTCCTGTTTGGTTTTTTAAAATAATTTCTGTCACTTTATTGATATCCTTCACTTGGCACAACATCGTCATTATAGAGTTTCCTTCAACTCTTTAAACACGGTTTCCTTTAGTTCTTTGAACATAATTATAGCAGCTGCCTTTGAAGTTTTTGCCTGCTTAGTCCAACATTTGGGCCCCCTCACAGGCTACCTGCCTTTTTTTCCTGTGTAATCATTATTACACTTTCCTATTGTTGTTTTTTAACAGATCATTTTAGATAATATATTATAGCAACTCTGAATACTGATATCTGTGCCCCTCTGATGATTATTGCCATTTGCTTATTTGCTCACTCTGTTTACACATTTAGTGAGCTGGCTGGACTAGTCCAGCAAAATCTGCTTTCCCTGCCATGGGTATGCTCTGATGTCATTCCTCAGAGGGTGCAGTTTTAGATGTGCATAGGGTCTCTTGCCTACCAGGGATGACTGTGGTTTCAGGTGGACTCTCTTTGCCCCCATTAAGGTTCTGAATGGTTTACCACTATTGGTGTCAAACACACTACTTGCTAGCTCTATTATTTTTGGCAATGCCCTGATGCATAAATTGCTGCACACTCTGATCCAGTTAAAGCCCAGCCCTTTTACAGTGACCAGATACTGTCAATCTTTGAAGCTTACCATGACCTTAAGAGGCTTCTTCTTAGCTTTAGAAGTCTCTTTACCTCGTTCTCTCTGTTGAACTGCTAGCTGGTTTACTGCTTCACTTGTTGCCACTATGGAACTACCAGCCTTCTCTTAATTTTTTACCTTTAAAGTCTCTACTGTTTTCAGCAATGTTCTTAGGCATGCTCTGCTCCAAATAAAGTAATTTTCCTTAGAGCAGAACTGGGGGCCTCTCTGTTCTTATGGACTACCTCTCTGCCTTATGCAAGACGTCTGTGTTATTGCACCAAAGGTGGGGTGAAGACAGTGGCCCTTTTTGCCCCATAAGCTACCATTTGCTACGCAAGTGGGGTACTGGGTTGAGCTGGTAACCCTAGACTTCTGGGCTTGTTCCTCCTAGTATGAGACTTCTTCCCTGCAAATGAGCTGGGGTGGGGACCATCAGGGCCGGTGTTTTTGGTCCGCCACACCTAGTGTAGACTCCTACCCTGAAAATGAAGGCCGTGTGAGGGACAGGAGTCCCAGGTGTCTTGGTCATACCTGCCTGGACTAGAGCTTCTTAAACATGGAGTTGGGGGGGAAGGGAGAAGTTGGAGGAGAGAGGCAGCTTTCCTCCCCTGGTTAAACCCAGTTCCTAGACCCGGAGCTCTCTTCATGGCCACATCTGCCCCAAGTGGAGTTTCTGTCTCATAAGCTGGGGGGATGGAGTGGAGAGAGAAGGTCATTGCTCAGGTGCCGCAGACTGTCACCATCCTGAGTGAAATTTCGTGAATTTTGCTGTTTAAACCTTTCCCATGTGCCACCTGCCCTTAGAACCGTTTCCAAAGATTTCAGATAGTTGTTTATAAAACAATTTTCACCAGTTAAACCATTGTTCCACTGGGGAGAGGGTCTGCTGACCTCCTCACACGGCCATTCCACAAGTATCTTTTGCCTTCATGACTAGTAATTCTGGTATTCAGAGTGGGACAGTAGGAAATGTGGGCTCTGGTCTGGTTCCTTCACTCCAAATTTGCAGAGACAGAATCAAGTCACAGAATGTAGGAAAGGCCATTAGAGAGAGAAGCGGGCATCACCGGGGAACAGACATAGGGTTGCTCAGCAATAGAATAAATCCAAAAGTCGTAATACTGGTTTCCAAATAGGACTGTCTAATAAGTGACTTGGATTTAGATGTGGGTTTAAGATGTTTATCCTCTCTACTGGAAGCAGCTTATGGATTTAAATACATTATAACCCAAGATATTAGGGATAAAGAGTAAAGCACATCCTCTGCCCTGGCTTTAAGCCAATGTTTTGACACAGTGTGGACACAGGTTAAAACCGTGGGCAGAGGCAAGCCTCTCCTGCTCACCCTCTTCTCCAGAGCCCAGGGGATAAGGAATCAGAAGCTCTATGTGGTCTCTGCTAGAGCTCTCCTGAAACACTAACATTTCACTAAGAAAATAGTAATGCCATCCTCTTCTCCCCAGGATATTTTTTAACCATTTTCAGAAATATTGCTAAAGTGAAAATTCTGCCTATCAGTTCACAGGTGCACAGAAACCTGCTTGATCAGAGCAGCTTTGAATTATGTCCTAAGTGTCACGTGACACATGCTGTAGCTCTTCCTGCTTCTCTGTTTAGAAATAAGAGGGTTTTTCACCATTTTGGCACAGGACTGCTTATGAATGGTATCAGGACTACTGTTCAAATTGCGTGTTAAACGTTGTTTTCAAATTTCAAAGAAACAGTTTTCAAAATCCCTCCTGCTCCAACAAACTTAGACCAACTCCTCATACCTAATTAATTCCTTAATAATATTTAAGTCTTTCATTTTGCCAATATAATACCCAAAGTGTTGAGATTATCTCTATTAGCTGCTTGTCTGGCATCTGTGCACCTCTAGAAACTCTTACAATCGGTCTGATGCCATATCCAATCACGTTCTGTCCTTCCACAGTTTCCTGGGAAACCAACACACATCGCTACTTCACATCACACAGGAAACTCACCAAAAAAACAAAAACAAAAGAAACCCCTGCAGCATTTCCTTTTTGTCAATAATTCTAACTCACTAAAATACATCCCCATTAGAAAATAATGATGTCATATAAATAATAAACAGAGCAGGCGGTAGGAGGAAGAATGGCATTTTAATACCGTACTTTCTCAAGGAGGCGATGGCAAGGTCTGAGCAGGGGCCATGAAGCCCAGCTCTTAGCTCTGTCTGGCACTTACTTGTCTTGTGACCCTGCGTACATTCTTGTTTCTCCTCCCTAAGTGAAGAGCAAGTACAAGAAGCCTCTCTCAGTCTCTTGTCTCAGCTTCTTCTGGCAAAACGGTTTTGTGCTCTCAAGCTGAGATTCAGAATCAATTGCCCGGGTCTGTGGGCCCTCGAGACTCACAGCCGCTCAGATTTATTCTCCATACAAAACACTCCTTCCTTCTAGACACAATGTGAAAAATTCCAGGTAAGACTCTGATTAGCTGAGCTTAAATCACACGCCCACTCATTAACCAATCACAGTTTTCTGAGAGGCTGGCCACTCAGCTCACATGGCAGGGACAGATTGCTTCCTTCAGAAGAGGGGTTGAGGCCCAGACTCAAACTTTGGGAACGGCTGTGGGTTAGACAACCACTCCCAATTTGAGCCTCTTGCCAGGACTCCTTCTCAGGACCCACGTTCGTCCCAGACCCTTCTCTTGATTGAAGAAAGACAAATGATATGTAACTACTGGGAAGTCTTGAATGAAATGGTGTTTTCATTCAATCACATCGACACATTTTCGGGTGTGAGCGCTGTGATACCTTCATTCTCGAAGCAGTCCTGGACATACTCTCAGATTTCAGCTGTCCCTTCCAGACTGCCCCTAGGCCCCATGTGGCCATGACCCTTCTCTGCGGCCTAACAGCTGCAGGAGGAGGGGGTGGTGGACAAGGGGGTACAGAGTGCAGAGAGATGCCCAAAGGGTTACCAGATGGATCCTAGACAAGCTCATTGAAGTGGACTTCGTGGCACGTCCTCCCACTGAATCTGATGATTTTTCCACCACACAGAGACTTGATATGAGACCCAGCCACATAAATAATGCTTCTTTGCCTTTTCTAGAACTAGGGTTGAAGGTGCCCCCTCTCTGTGACTAGAAAACTTTATTTCTTCTACCTTTGGCTGAGATGCCAGTGCTGGGTCCAGCCCCACTCTGGCTCTGGCCAGTACGACCCTGAGAAGTCTGCTTGCATTTGTGCATCTTGGTTCTTTCAGACACAAAAGGAAGAGGTTGGATCTCATCACTACTTCTCACGTTTTTCCACACAATTGTCCTTCGTGGTAGGGAAGTTGAGTGGGGAGGACCCCAGAGCACCTGAGGATGCAGTAAAAGGATGAAGTCTCGACCTGCAGATGATAATAAACCATAACCCTAGTTTGTAAAACCTAGAACTAAATTGTTGCCATTCTTTTTTTTTTTTTTTCGAGTTGGAGTCTCACTCTGTCGCCCAGACTGGAGTGCAGTGGCCGCTCCCGGCCACTGCAGCCTCGACCCACTGGGCTCCGGCGATCCTTCGGCCTCAGCCTTCCGAGTAGCCGGAATTACAGGCACGCGCTACCATGCCCGGCTGATTTTTTTATTTATTGTAGAGATGAGGTCTCGCCAAGTTGCCCAGGCGGGTCTCGAACCCGCGGGCTCAAGCAATCCACTCACCTTGGCCTCCCAAAGCACAGGATTACAGGCTGAGCCACCGAGCCCGGCCAATTGTCGCCATTCATTCCTACCCATTTTGTGAACTTTTCTTGAGTAAAGTGATACCTTAAGTGTATTTCAACATGTGTTCCCTAAGCTTCAGGAGATTTAGATTCAAATTCGGTGTCAGAAGAAGTGACAGACCTAACCCAGGGGCTGATGATTAGATTCCTTCGGTTTCTTTTGGGTGATCTTTGTTCTTATTTCTTTCTGTCTTAGTTTACACAGAGCTTTACCTTGTAAGCTACCTCAAGGCCTCTAGAAAACAGATGAAGAATAAGTCTTAAACAACAGCCACAAATACAGTTCTCGGATCTCTTGACTGAAACCCTTTAGGCTAGATATATTTGAGAATTCAGCATTTCCCAAGTTTGGGAATATATTGTCTAGTATGTAACAGCTCCACCAGAGTGAAAGCAGCACCCCATGATCAAACACATTGGTCTTCTTGCAGCAAAACACCCTAAATAGCCCCATATCAGTTCAGCTCAGGGTCAGCTGCCAGATTCACCCAGGTCAAGTCAGGCTTTGCCACCAAGTGAGTTACAAGACAGCTTTTGATTTTCAGAGCATTGTGGATCTTGGAATTAGGAATGGGGGTTGCAGACCTGTCCACTTGGTGCACAGGAGAAGCCTGGAGCTGGGAGTACGTTCCCAGGTCAGCTGAGGCAGCCAAACCCTCCAGGGGTGAGGAGCTCAGGTGCCAGCTTCCCAGCCTCTCCTGTGAGCTTGTTCCTTCATTTGTGAAATGGGAATGACAACAGCCACATCAAGCTCTTCGGAGGATCATCAGGCAGTTGCAGAGACTACACAAGGGGATTAACCTGGTGTGAGATAGATAAGTCTTCACTAAAAGGAGCCACTGTTTATCCATCATCTGATTATGGGGAAGCGGGCGCTCTCTGTCCTGGTGGGTGGGAAGACGCTTTGAGTTCTGCGCTCCTATGAGCTCCAAGTAGGTGCAAAGCAGAGAACCCCAGGCGGACTCTGCTGCTGACAGTTGATTGTGCCATGATACAAATAGCGTACATTTAATGTCCTGAAAAGTCCCGAATCTGCAACTTGCTGTTGCTTTCATGTACATGCCCCAGTTAGAGTTAGATTTTCAGTCAGTGTCCAAAAATCCCAGGCACCTCTGGCTCCCTGCTGTGTATATGAGACGTTTCTGCACAGCCCAGGGGCCGCCAGCCCTTGTAGGCTTCCAGGATGGATGCCACTCCCCAGATGCAGGATAGTGTTTGTTCACGGATCAGAGTTTCCTGCCTGGATGCTGATATGGGTAATCCACTCTCAACTACCAGAGGAAGGAGAGCAGCCAGCAGGAACGTCACTCACGGCACTGAGGGACCTTGTGTTTTCCTCAGTATCGAACCCCATGTAAAATGAGGGGAGCAGCACTTTCCCCTCCCTGCTCCAGCCCCCAGCTCACCCTGTGGGGAATTTAGAGTGTTCACAATCTGAAAGAGGGGCTGCAACTGGCAGTGGGGTCTGCAACGAGGCCACAGTCCCTCATCCTAACAGCCACAAAGCACCGCTGACAGAATCCTCTGGGAGCTTCTAAAAAATACACATTCCCAGGCCTTTCCCCAGACCCACTGAATCAGGATAGCTGGGGCCATGCCCAGGAATCTGCACTCTCAAAGAATGGCTGTGCTTCTGAGACGGCATTTTGAGGCCATTTGCTTTTCTGTCCTTCTCCCTAGTTCTCTTGACACCCTCTGGGGAGAGAAAAAGGCAGGCCTGTTGAACCGTGAGAAATTGGGTCCCTGGAGGCTGCTGCATGGCTAGTGCCTGGGTTACATCTCAGTGCTAGTCCTGCAGCAGACAGAGCCTGAACCCACAGGCTCTGTGCCCACCGGGCATCTCCCCTAGGTGTTCAGAAAGCTCCCGCTGCTCACAGAGGAGGGTCCCAGGATGGTCTAGCACATCTCGGAGGAATGCGGTGCTTGTAAGGAGAGCAGGAGCCTTCTGCCCTCTTGGAGAGAACTCCTTGTGGCCTCCATTCTCGCCCTCAGCCATCCTTCCAGTGACTCAGCGTCAACCGGAAAGACCATAAAATCGTTTTGCTTTAGGAAAATGAACATAGAAAACACATGAGCTCAATGTTCTTAATGGCAGCGGCTGGTTTATTGTATTTTATTTATTTTTTTTGAGTTGGAGTCTCACTCGGTCGCCCAGACTGGAGTGTAGTGGTAGCTCCCGGCCGCCGCAGGCTCAACCCGCTGGGCTCCGGCGATCCTTCCGCCTCAGCCTTCCGAGTAGCTGGAGCTACAGGCGCGCGCTACCACGCCCGGCTGATTTTTTGATTTATTGTAGAGACGAGGTCTCGCTGCCCAGGCGGGTCTCGAACCCGCGGGCTCAGGCAATTCACCCACCTCAGCCTCCCAAAGGCGCAGGATGACAGGCTGAGCCACCGAGCCCGGCGGTTTGTTTTATTAAGAGAGGAAAAAACCCTGAAAGTGACTCGTCTTCAAACCTCCATGGGATGCTCAGGCCATGTGCTTGAGGGACGGGCCTCTCAGGGCCTGGTGGGGCACATACCGGATGTCCCAGCTTATCCGAGCGGCTTCATTTCTTAAGGTACCTCCTGCCAAGGTCTCCGTAGGTGTGATGTTACACACCTGTCACTGTGGAAGGGGCCACTGAGAACACAGCCCTCTCCTCACCTCCACTCACTCCAGAACCCTTTCCCTTTGGTCTGGAGCCGCCTGTGTCTTAGTCTCAGGCAAGCTAAAAATCCGATCTTCGCCCACACCTGTTGCTCTTCTATGTTCTGCCCGGTGAGGACAGAGTGTCCGTCGAGGGCCGTGTGGACCTCGGCTGGCTTGGGGGGCCATGTGGACTTTTCCTGGGTCAGAGACGCCGCGTAAACCTCTCCTGGGCAGGCAGGCCATTCAGACCTCTCCGGGCAGGGCTGCCATGTCGACCTCTCCTGAGTCGGGGGCGCTGGGTACACCTCTCCTGGGGGCGGCGATGTAGGCGTCTCCGCAGTAGGAGTGCCCTGGAGACCTCCCCTGGGCGGGGAGGCGCGGCTTGCCCGGGGGCCCGCCGGGCGCGGGGGAGGGGCTGAGAGGCAGC
>NW_007255098.1:137021-204430 GCF_000164805.1 Carlito syrichta | reverse complement strand
CCCCCGTTCTCCCCCCTCCCTGCACGCCCGACGGGCGGAGCCGGAGGCCCCGCCGCCCCCGGGCCCGGCCCGCCCCGGCCCGCCCCTGCCGAGGACACGCGCGCGACTGGCACCGAGGGACCCGCGACGGCGCTTCCGGAGTCGCTGGCTAGGCAGGAAGAGGGGCGTTGTGAACCAGAGTATTTTTTAGACCTTTTTATCTTTTTTTAAAATACGTCACATGAAATGAATGCGTCTTTGCTGTCTCCAGGTGCCTTTTTATTAATTGTTCAGCTTTGTACATGGGAAAGACGAAAAGCGACAGTGTCTCCAAATAAAGCAAAACAGCTCTGAGGAAAGCAAGATCCACTCACCCCTGCCCGCCAGGCCGCCCGGGCGCGCGGAGGGCTGTCCTGCCTCCACGGCTGCCCTGCTTCCTGCCCGCTGGTGCTGCTGCCCCTCCCTGCTCCAAGGCCTTTTTTTCTCTCTTTAACGTCACTTCTTTTGTTTTGTTTGACTTTTTGCTCAGTGCAAATAGTACGAACTGCTTTGGCAAACTCACAGTCCAGGCATGCTGCGTCTCAGCCCATCCCGTTATTCTCGCAACAGATGGCTGAGCTGCGGGCATGGACCCCCCTCAGCCCTGGGCCCCGATCTGGACATTACCGGAGCACTGCTGGTGCCACGACGTGTATGTCCCAGGCTCCATGAGGGCCCCCATCCTCGCCTCACCAGGAGTGTGGCACGCATGAGACTCAAGACCACTCTGTCAACACCCTCAGTGTCCCCCCAGGTGGCCTGCCAGTGCCCTGAGGGTGGGACTGGCCAGTGCCACCAGGGAGCCAGTCTCCTGGTCATGTGCAGCATATGCGGTCCCTACTTGGCTATTTTCTCTGTACACCTCTGTGGGGCAGGGGGTGTAGACATTGTGTTTGCTGCTTTCAGCATTGCTGGGTGAAGCCCCAGGAGACCACGGAGAGTTTTGTTTGGGGTAAAAAAAAAATCCCCTTTTCAGTCTCTCCAAAATTAGGGGATATGAAAAGTTTCCTTTTTCACTCCCTCCCTCCCTTCCTTTTTTCCTTCCTCTCTTCCCTCCTTCCTTCTTTTTCTGAGTGGAGGGGAAAACATTCTAAACCAAAAACCCTAGACGCTCTGCCCAAAGTCACTTGTACACGAGAATCGCAACCCACAGCTCACTGGACAGGCCCCGCCGCAGTGGACAGAGCCTGCCTCTCAGCCCCAGTGCAGGTGAAGCGGATGGGAAGCCACATGCAAGCACTCGAATTTCTTGGAAGATCAGTGCTACCTTAGAACACGGACAGCACTTGGCGTACACGGACAGCACTGCCTCCTGTGCACTCTGACTGCTCTCTTAAGCCATAAGGATGTTGCTTTAAATGCCGGGGAAGAGTGTTAGTACATCTTAGGTTGAGGGTGGTTTGGTTTGAAGTGTGTTTTTTGCTCTTGGGTTTTTATGACGCCACCATGACACACTGTTTCAGGCTCATGTTTTCTGTATCCTCACCGCTCTTAGTAAACTTTGTTTTGTGTGGAATGGTCTGTCCAAGGCTGCACTGGCCCCTGGCTACCGATGGACTGTGGTTAACAGCTGAGCTTGACCCCGTCACTTGGAGGGACTCTGTCCCATGAGAGCCACCTGCATTGAAGGAACATGGTTGGGTGTTTCTAGTTAGACTTCAGCCTCCCAGAGCAGTATGGGCATTGAGAGGTGTGGATTTCTAACCTCTCACCTTTAGGGAGAAAAAAAAAAATCACACGGTAGGTAAATAGTTATTGGATTCTAATCTTGGTTTTGAAAAAAAAGGCGAGCAAAATGTCTATAACCAAAGCAAGGTGGAGTTGTGCTCCTGTTTTCTCCTGCAGTGCTAAAGTCACACCCTTCGGGGCCTTGGGACGAGCGGAAGCTGTCCCCCCATGGACACCCTCACATGGGTCATTTCTGATTGTGTTGGCCAATGAGCAGCCCTTGTCCTGTGGGGATGATGCCAGGAGGCACTGGGCTCCCTCTGGGATGGGTTTGTAGCCTCCCCCGCCCCCACTCCTGAGGCAGTTTGCAGAGAAGTGAGCAGCAAGGGACTGGGCTGAGTCTCTTTGGTCTCCGCACGGCCACCTTCTGGGTCAGTCGGCCCAGACTGAGCTGTCTCCCCAGCTATCCCTTCCACTTCTCCCCCCGTTGAGCTTTTAAGGCGCACTTCATTCAATGCCATAGCAAAAGGAGACACCGGGGGACACCGGGGGAGAAGAAGACTAGATGGCCACCGCTGTGGAAAGCACCTCTTCAGTCTGGGCAGGATATGCTCATCCTGTAAAATGTTTGGATGCTGTGCTTGTATGTGATTGCGAATGGGCTGAAGCATGGTGTTTGCATATGGGTTCGTAGCATGGTTTTTAGTTTTTACGTTCTTGACCCACAGCTTAGCTATTCTCCCAATGAACGATCAACCTGCGTGTCTAAGTGTGGCTCTCTGTAATCAACGTCCCTGTAGCATGAATCCGGTCTGCAAGGTGAGAACAATGTAGAAACCCGTGAACTGAGCTCGTCTGCTGAGGCACGTCTCCTTCCAGCATCACCTGGTTTAGGGAGCGCTTAGGTCAGTCCTGAAGTTTTCCCTAGAACATTTTCTGAAATTGTGCAGAAAAAGAGATCTCATTTAAAAAAAAAAAAAGAAAAAGAAGAAAATAAACAACTTGTAGGAAGACAGAGAGGTGCTATGGGTACAATTTTTAATAAAAACATTTTGTTCCTTAAGCACTTGTGATTTTCTTCAAGTGTTGACAAACTGACTTAGGAATCTTTAAGAATATTCATAAACTCTAAGGCTGTAAATATGCACCACTGGCACTTAACCCTAATGCTGTACTGGACCACCCCCACCCCCCACACACTCCTTTACCTTTGTCAGAACCCGGTCCTGTGACATGCAGGTGCTCACAAGCAGTGAGCACCCCCCCACGGTAGAGTTAGAGTCGGAAAGCTACTCCACGCCCTGGCCATGTGGCCAGGTGGCCTGTGGCAGGCAGCGTGGAGCCCAATCCATGAGCCCCCCCCCACTCAATAGATCAGCAACCATTCCCAGAGCCCACCCAATTCCGCCACCACCTGGCCAGGCCACCCAGGATGTTGCAGGTGCCTGAATGGGAAGTGTGTAGCTCATCAGCAACTTAGCCTTGGTTGAGTGGGGTAGGAAGCTGTGAGTGAGACTGCCTCCTCTCCTAAGGGGTCTGGCCACGCTGTGAGGGCCTCCCCAGGCTCGTGGCATGCTCGGGTCAAGGGGAATGATATGAGGCCATTTTCCGTCCTTTTCTGAAGTGGAATTATGAAAGGCCTCTGCCAGTCGCTGTCAAGAATCCTGGGCTTATGGGAGCCTCGGGTCTGCTGCAGTTCTGGGAGCCACCAAGAAAGGGCACGGCTCTGCTCTTGTCACCCCATTCTACCAGCCTTAGATGGAGTCCCAGCACTACCAGGAGCAGTTAAAAACATCCCAATGCTACATCAGCCTGGGCAACATAGTGAGACCTCGTCTCTACAAAAAATTTAAAAAATTAGCCGCATGGGACAGGCACCTGTAGTCCCTGCTCCTTGGGAGGCTGAAGGGGGAAGATGGCTTGAGCCTAGGAAGTCAAGGCTGTAGTGAGCCATGGTTATGCCACCACACTCCAGCCTGAGTAAGAGTGAGACCCTGACTCAAAAAAAAACAAAAAACAAAAAGCAACCCAATGTCCAGGCTACACCCAAACCAATTAAGCCAGACTCTCTGGGACTTGGACCCAGGCATCCAGTTTGTTTTGAAAGCTCCCCAGGTGATTCCAGTGCAGCCAAAGAAGCCGTGCTGTGGGGAGGAGGGACCAGAGTTCCGACCTTGCCAAAGTGGCCCTTTAGCTCGAGAAGTGGACACTGCCACTGGTGAGCCCGAGGTAAGAACCCTTCCATTTTTCTCTCTCTCTTTTCCCCTGCCATTTCCCACCTCATTCCACACCTTCCCCTCACACCCATAATATGAAATCAAAGCTGCACATTTCCCGCCATCGCCAACGTTTCAGGAATTGTAGCTGCTGTGTAAAAATTAGCTGATGTTTAACTGAACACACAGCGTGTGCTGGACGATGTTCTGTGTTTGTCAGTTCACAGAACTCCCACCGGGACATCGTGAGCTGGTACCATCGAGGTCGCATTGCTTAGATGAGGAAACGCTCCCAGAGAGGTAGAGCCATTTGCTCAAGGGTAGCTGGCTGGCAGGGCGCAGATTCAGCTCCAGTCCTGGGCAGTGGGGACTCCAGAGCCTGGGCCCCAGGTCCCCGACCACTGCGCTGCATTGCCCCCCACGAGCCTGTCTGCTTTCACCCAAGAGTCCCTCAAGCCCACGGGCAGTTGGCCTTGGAGAAGACCCGTTCTGCCGCCTGCAACCCGGAGCCCGGCATCATCTCTGCAGCACATGGTGAATGCACATGGGCTCAGCAACCCTGCTTCTCCCACCTCACTCTCCCTGTAATAGAGGGAATTGCAGGGGTTAAGTTGGCCTATGTGATGTAAAGCCTTGTCATCCTCTTCCTCCTCGTTATTGAAAGGTTAATGGAAGAAATTTTGAAATGCAGCTGTTTATCACAGAGAGAAGAAATCGGCACTATCGTACTGGATGAGAATTAGATAAGAATAGCTCCCCAAGAAGAAGTGCCCTGGGTGAGAATCCTGCGGAATCGGGAGGGGAGGCATTGAGCAGGAGCCTGAGGTGGCCTCTGCAACTGGGCAGTGGCGCCTGGTTTCTGTGAATGAGAGAATCCTTAGCCAGCAAGGGGGAAGGAGCGGGCGGGGAGGGAGCCACCAGCCTGACTCCTTTCTGGGAGGAGCCTTGGGTTCCTGGGCTTTGGGCCCCACAGAGCCCAGTGACCATCTAAAGTGGGCATTCCATGGGCACAGAACCAGGTGGGACCTGCGTCTTCCTGAGTTCAGGTCTCCTGCAAAAGGAACTCGGGGCCTGGGTCCTCCTCTCCCTCACAGCCCAGTGCATGGGAAGATGAAGACCCAGACACCATGAGGTCTTGAACCAGTGAGCCTCGCCCGGGCAGAGCACCTCTGAGCTGTGTGAGGCCCCCAAGGCCAAATGTGTGGATGGAGGGGTTCTCTTGTGCTCTGGTCGCTAGGACTCGTTCTCCAGCCTGACAGCATCCCACTACCTCTGGGGCATCACCTGCCCTCCCAACGGATACTGTGTGGGGCAACCCTTCCTTGAGGCCATCCTTCCAGGCCAAGAGGCCAACCGGTGCCTGAGTCAGGCCGATGGCTGGGCACTGCTCCCTCCTGGGAATGTGAGTCTCTCCAGCAGAGAATGCACACGTTAGAGGCTCCCCTGAGAGCCTTCTCTGCACTCCCTGGCTCTCCAGGGCCCCCTTTCTTCCTGCCAGTTCCCATGCTCCATTCCTGTCCTGGGAAGAGCCTTCAGCTCCCAGACCAGGAGCCGTTCCTCTGGTCGTAGGAGAAAAAGAATAAAGAATACGATGGGGGACACACACTCTGCAGCCACCACAAGCTGGTGTCTCCAGCAAAACGCCTTCCCTGAGTTCCTTTGGCTGAACTTAGCCTCAGTCTCTTACATCCACATATTCCCAGTGTTTAGTTCCCACTTACAAGTGAGAACATGTGGTATTTGCGTTTCTGTTTCTGGGTTAATTCACTTGGATAATGGCCTCCAGCTGCATCCAAGATGCTGCAGAGGATGTGATTTCATCCCTTGTTATGGCTGCATAGTATTTCATGGCCGTTTGCCTACTTGTAACTGGAGATCCCACCTTTGTGTCTCAAAGAGCCCTCGCAGGCCTAAGCACCCTACACGGGCTGCCCTCCAACTGGGAGGGGCATGAGAGCTGCGGTGGAGACACCCGTTGGTGCTGGCTCAGGCAGCAATGCCCCCGAAAAGGGCCTTCAGCCCCCGGAGCAGCAGCCACACCTCTGGACTCGGGAAGGAAAGAATGTTACAGGGCACACACTCCCTCCAGCCACCACAAGCCAGTGCCTCCAGCAAGGAGCAAAATGTTTCACAGCCCGTGTGGAGGCCTGGTTCACAGGGTGCCGTGATGCAGCCTTGAACATCCAGCCTAGCAACAAGCCATTTCCGGGGCAAAGGGGAAAAAAACCGCCCTGTGAAAGTCATGGGGGTACTTGACCCTTCCAGGCGGCAGCCCTCACTGCAGAAGGCTTGAGGCAGACTCAGTACATGATGGCAAGTGGTTGCCTTCCTCTGGGCACGACCTCTCCCTCCGCCCCTAAGCAGAGACGAGACAGCGGGGTGATCCCTGTGTCCCCAATGGAAGCAGGATCCTTACTTCACAGCCCTGCGGAGAAGAGAAGCCGGATGTCGGGAGGTGTGAGGGCTTCACGGTGGGAAGTCCCCTGTGGGCTCCCCTGTGGGCTCCCCTGTGGGTTCTAAAGTGACTCTGCAGTGTGGGGCTCTCCCATCTGCCCTGGTTCAGCCTGAGACCCATGCCACCAAGAAAACGGCACAGCGAGACGTGGTTCTGGGGTCGATGACGGATGGAGTCTTGTGATGCTTCCCGAGAAAATCAAAATCCCACGTGGTTGGGGTCAGTTTCTGTTAAATCCACAGTTAGATTTCAGAGGTTTGGTTTTATCATGAAGTGGAACCAGTTTCTAATACTTGATTTGGGAGCCACAGAAGCTTCTTCAGACCTTCGGATTAAACAGCCTATTTTTCTAAAAGGGTTGGCTTGCTTATTTTTATTTTTATTTTTATTTTTATTTTTTTGAGTTGGAGTCTCACTCTGTCGCCCAGACTGGAGTGCAGTGGCCACTCCTGGCCACCGCAGCCTCGACCTGCTGGGCTCCGGCGATCCTTCCGCCTCAGCCTTCCGAGTAGCCGGACTTACAGGCGCGCGCTACCACGCCCGGCTGATTTTTTTTAATTTATGGTAGAGATGAGGTCTCGCTGCCCAGGCGGGTCTCGAACCCACAGGCTCAGGCAATCCACTCATCTCAGCCTCCCAAAGGCGCGGGATTACAGGCTGAGCCACTGAACCCGGCTCTTGCTTATTTTTAAATGATTTGAACATGTCCATGGCTTTGCTTGTACAAGCACCTCAGGATTTGCCAAAAATTCTTTCCCTTTAATGGCTTAAGTCAATTAACAGCCAGCACGGGCGAAAATTCCAAGCTGTTAATTCTGGGCTCTGTGCTCTTAAAATGTCCTGCTTCTCCTCAGATAAGACAATATTCTGCAGCCATTAAGCAAACCACTACATTATGAGGTTGAACTGAATCCAGGCTGAAATATTTTAATTTTAAAAATCATATCTCTGAGGCCTCCTGAAAACGCATCTGTATCTGTGGGATTCCCCAGCCAGCCACCGGCGAATTTGGCCTGCAGACTTGGCGGTTCAAAGAGGCCCACGGGGTCCCCAGAGGGAGGCCGAGAGAAAAGTTCCCTCCCCCTGAGGGAGCCCAGGATTTGCAGGGAAGAAACCCTCGCCTGGCTCTGTCTTAGGGAACATTTTGTGAGAAGTGTTGAGTGCCAGAGGATTGGAGAATCAGGAACTTGCTTGCTTCAGAGGTGAGGCATGACAGAAGCCAGATGGAGTTCCAAACAGCCCCTGGGAAAGGCTCCAGGATGTTTCAGATGGAGACGGGATGGCGCAGCCTCCCAGTGGGGTCCTGAAGAGCCCCCAGCCCCATTGCACCACTCACAGTTTCTCCACCTGAGAAAGCTGAGGTCTTTCTCTTCACTTCCTGCTCCAGCTCATGTCTTCCCTTTCCCAGGAAGCACCCCTCCCACCCCCACGGTCCCCGTCAGCCTGCTCCCTCGGTCCCTGAATGCCTCCGTCCCACGGTTCCTTAGTGGCTTCTTGCACCATCCAACGATCAGGCCATAGGCCCTGTGAGATGAGAGAGTCTGTCTTCTGTTTCTGTGCCAACTACAGTGTACAACCCCCACGTACTGGGTGCTTCAGGGAGACAAGGGTGCATCAGATGCTACCTGCCCTGCAGTCTTCCTGCAACCAAATGCTGGGTTCAAGTTCAGTGGGTGCTACGTGCTTGACCAATGAGAATCTCATGGTAGATGCAGACATGCGATCCCCAAAGCCCCTGTCAAGAAAGCACTCGAGCCGGGCTCGGTGGTTCAGCCTGTAATCCCGCGCCTTTGGGAGGCTGAGGAGAGTGAATTGCCGGAGCCCGTGGGTTCGAGACCTGCCTGGGCAGGCGAGACCTCATCTCTACAATAAATCAAAAATTAGACAGGCGTGGTAGCGCGCGCCTGTAATTCCAGCTACTGGGAAGGCTGAGGCAGAAGGATCGCCGGAGCCCAGCAGGTCAAGGCTGTGGTGGCCGGGAGCGGCCACTGCACTCCAGTCTGGGCGACAGAGTGAGACTCCAACTCAAAAAAAAAGAAAGAAAGAAAGAAAGCACTGGATGCTGCAGTTGCAGGGAGGGCCTTCAGTGCCTTCAGGGGTGACCGCCGCTATAGAGTCACCTTGCCCAAGGGTCCACCCTTCTTGGGGCAGCCGCATCCCTGTCTGATGGAGATGGGCATATCAAGCCTGGCCATTTCGGCCGGACATGGTGAATAACTGTGGTGAGACATGTTTGCCCCAGAGCTCCCGGTGGAGCTGGGCTGAGGCTCAGCCAGGCCCACATCTGATCTAGACTAGACTAGACTAGACTCTGCCTGATCCTGCCCCCTCCTCCCTCTGCAGTTGCGGACCGTGATGCACACCCTGTGTGCCATGCTCCCTCCAAGGGCAGCTTCTGGAGACCTTCCCACAGAAGTGGCACGTGGGAAGGGCTGCCTGGGAAACACGTACAGACACCCTCAGGGGATTCCTCTCTCCTGGACTTGACTGTCTTGCCACTGAGGCTAACTGCCTGGAGATTGGGGCATCTGCTCTAAGATGTCTGCTATTTGTGTAAAGCCGTACGAGAAAGGAAATGCCGTCGTAGTACACTGCACGGCTCAGTTGTGGATGGTGTTTACGTAGCTGTAATGTTTTGAATTTCGTATTTTGATTTCATTAACCAATAGAGACACGAGGGAGGGTGATGTTTGCGGTGATGTCTGGGAGCAGGCCAAGGGCCAAGACATGAGATTCCCAAGTAAGTCGTCATAAAACATCAAAAACTGATCAAAGTAGCCGCCCAAGCACGGTACTTAGGGAATGGGGCCTGCAGGGGACGGCAGACTTTCATGACGTGTTTTCTCATACTGTGTGACCTTTGCTTATATTACTTTAATTAAAAAAAGAATTAAATTCTTTAAAAACAGCACTTTGTTGTTTGTAATTCCATAAACCTTGAAACAACCTAAACGTCCATCAGAAGGGGAGTGGGAAAATGAATGACACCACATCTACAGGGGAACACATGTAGCGCTTCAGAAGAATGGAGATGGTACAATGCGATAGGCTTCCATATATGAGCAGAGCAACTCCAAGTTATACCATTAGGTGCAAAATGAGTGTGCGCCCATTTGTGTGTGTGTGTGTGTATGTGGACGTGCATATGCATATACACACACAAATGCTAGAACGTGTAGAGACAATCTCTGGAGAGAGGAACAAGAAATTGGCAACGGTAGTTGCTTCCAGAGAGAGCAAGAGGAGAGGGAGGCAAACAGAGCGAGAGACGAACCTTCATACAGCTAGAATTTTTCACCATGCACATGTCTGATCCTTTCTGATACAAAAGAGAAAACCTAAGCAATGCCAGGTGATCCGGGCTGAGTGGTCCACCCTCACCACCACCCTATCCACATGCCTTTCCTCTCTCGACATCTTAGACAACAGGCACAGCCTGGAATTGGAGAGGATGAGTAACTTCCTAGCTGTATTGTCTTGGGAAAATCATAACCCTCTCTGATTCTTTTCTATAATATAACACTAGGTTGTTTTGAGGCTTAAATGGGAAGTGAGTGGGAAAGGAGTTTGAAGACTCCAAAGATACGCTAGTGTATTCCTGTTGTCACCACCACTTCCACCACTGCCACCTTGAGGCACCTAGAGTAAGAGACAGGGTCTACCCATGGGTGTGTGAGCCATCCTTGCCCCAGCCACCCAGGTGTCCGCAGAAGGACCAGAGGCAGAAGACCAGGACACCTGCTCTCACAATTAGATTGGAGACTTCCCAATCTGACCACCCCAAGACCTCACCATCAACCCATTCCAGTGTGGAGGGTTTCAGGTCAAGGAAAAGCAGCCCCTCTTAAAACTCATAACTGGACTTCAGCCAACAGTTCATTTGAGGGCAACTTACGGTCTTTCGGATAAGGAATTGTACCTTGGGTCTGTCCCATTCAGAATTGTCTGTACTGGAAAGAGCCAAACGTTTTTAAAATTTATTTTTGAAGGTTCAGAAATATTTACTTTCCTAACATTTGACTTGAAAACGTGGCTAGTTAAGGCGTGTACTTCCCCACCCCCACCCCACATCGCTTCCTCCAAGTCCTCTCTTCCTGAGTAGCCTCTGATGCTGATTGTCTTTCATCGAGGACATCGAGGACGATCGCCACTAAATTTGGCGTCTGAATTTTCTGTCACCTTCTGAGTGACTCATCATCCAGCTCAGACTAAAACTGGAAACACACTGGAATCTCAATGAGACCACAGAGAATCTTGATTGCTCTCAGCAGAGACTATTGGAACACAAGAAAATTAATGGCAGGAGGAAGCACATGTTGGCTGAGGTCACAACTTCCGAAGCCTCATCTGCTCTCAGGGCAGTTGTTTTGCCAAATCTACCACCAGCTGATTTGTCTGCTCTCCCTAGACATTTGCTCCCATCCAGCCGACAGGGCTTATGAAAGAGCCAGGTGAACACGAGGCAGCTCAACCAAGGGCAATGACAGGGATGCAGAATGTCAGGGACCAAGAGAGTTTTGTGACCGTGACTCTGCCCCCTACAGGTGTGTTCAGGAAACTAAAATTCTGCACCAGAAGCTGCCAAAACATCTGTCTGACTTAGGTGTCAAAATATGCAGTTGCTCCTTCTCTCACTGGCACCAGCTGATAAGCGTGTGCATCCACACACATGCCCTATTGACATTTTTTTGAGATCAAAATGCACCTGCATATGGATCTGTGTTTTTCAGAGTCTTGTATTCTCAGTTTCCATTAGTACCTTCCAACCTGGCCAGCTCATTCCCTTTGGGGTTTCCTTCGGCTGCACTAGTTTCTTTGCTGTGGCCAGAATGATATTCTGCAAGTGTGGTCACACAGGTCGGCCCTTGAACAGCTGCCTCGTGTGGCCAGTGAAGGTCACTGGTCTAAATCAGGGATTCACAGACTACAGCCGGGAGCCAAATGTAACCCACTGCCTGTTATTTTTTTTTCTAGTAGCTCTACTGAGATACAATTACATACCACACCATGCAGTCACCTATTAAAAGGACACAAGTCAAGGTTTTGGAGTACACTACAGAGTTGTACAACCATCACTGTATTCAAATTTTAGAATTTTTTTTATCATCCCAAAGCAAACCTAGTACCCATAAGCAACCACTCACCATTTCTCCCCAGATCTGCACACCCCACCTCATACTCCAGGCCTAGGCAATCACTCGTCTACTTTTCTGTCTACAAATCTGTCATTTCTAGACATTTTATATAAATGGAATCATACAACAGGTGATCTATTATGACTGGTTTTTTGTAACATGTATCAGCACTTCATTTCTATCCACAGCTGAAAATATTCCATTGTCAGTACTACATTTTGTTTATCCATTCACTGGTTGATGGACATCTGGATTGTTTCTACTGTTTGTCTGTCATGAAAAATGCTTCTATGAATATTCATGTGCAGGTTTTGCAGGGACATATGTTTACATTTCTCTTGAATGTATACCTAGAAGAATCACTGGATCACACGGTAACTCTGGCCTTAACATTTTAAGAAACTGCCAGAATGTCTTCCGATGTCACTGTGCCATTTTGCATTCCCACCAGCAAAGTGTCCCAGTGAACACTTCTGATTGTATATATTGTTTTAATCCTAGCCATCTTAGGTGTTATAAACTGGTGGCTTATCATGGTTTTGATTTACACTTCTCTAATTAGTCTAAAGTCTAATGCTATTGGGCATCTTTCATGCACTTATGAGGCATTTATATAACTTCTTTTGAGAAATGCTATTGAAATCCTTCACCCATTTTTAAATTTAGCTTTTTCTCTTTTTATCACTGGATTGTAAGTGTTCCTTATATATTCTAGGCATGAGTTCCTCATCAGATATTTGATTTCTAAATCTTTTTTCCCAGTCTAGAGTTTTCTCTTTACTTTGTTGATGGTGTCCTTGGAAGCACAAAAATTTTGATTTTGGTGAAGTCCAGCTTATCTATCTTTCCTTGGTCACTTGTACTTAAATCCCTGCCTCATTCAAAGTCACAAAGATGTACTTTTGTGTTTTCTTCTAAGAATTTCACAGCTTTCACTCTTAATGGACCTATGATCAGCAGTGAGTTAATTTTTGTGCATGATGTGAGGTAGGGAACCAAATTCATTTTTTTGAATGTGGATTCCTAGTTTTGCAGTACCATTTGTTGAAAAAAAGCAATTCTTTCCCCCAACGGATTGTCTCGGCCCTTCAGTTAAAAAAAAATCAATTAACTATAAATGTGAAGATTATTTTTGGATTCTCAAGCCTATTCCATTAATCATCTAGCTATATGTTTATCCTTAGGCCAGTACCGCACTGCCTTGATTATTGTGGTAAGTTTTAAAATGAGAAAGTGCGAGTCCTCAAACTTTATTCATCTTCTTAAAGACTATTTGACTTTTCTAAGTCCCTTACATTTCCACATAAGTTTTAGGAACAGTTTGTCAATTTCTGCAAAAAATAAAGCAAGTTAGGATTTTTATATGGATTGTGTTGCATCTGTAGATCAATCTGAGGAATATTTCCATCTTAACAATATTAAGCCTTCTGATTCATGAACATGGGATGCCTTTTCATTTTTTAGATCTTCTTTAATTTTTTTTTTTTTTTTTACGGTGGAGTAACCTGGAAAGCACTACCTCTGATGATTGAAGTTAATATCAGTGATAAGTCATGTAGACAGCAGTCACCCTTGATGTGATGTGATGAGAATGTCACTTGGCTTTTGTAGTCTTCCTCCCAAAACCCATAACCCATAACCATGAAGGAAAAAAATCAGACAAACCCAAACTGAGGGGCATTCTACAAAATATCTGGTCAGCACGTCTCAACACTGTCAAGGTCATCAGGAACAATGAAAATCTGAGGGAAAAAATTGGTTACAGACCAAAGAGCCTAAGAATACACAAAGACTAAATGTCATGTGGGATCTTGGATGGAATTCTAGAACCAAAGAGACATTAGGTGACAAACTGGTAAATATCAAAGTGTAGAATTTGGTTGCTAGTAATTTATTAATATCGGTGCCTTAGTTGTGACAAATGTATCAGAGTAAATCATAAGATGTCAACAACGGGGTAGGGGAGAAAGGTGTGGCATATACAGGGCACATAACTGCCCTGTTTTTGCAACTGTAAGTCCAAACTATTCCATCATAAAAACTTTAGTGAAATAAAAAACATTTAACTAAAAATTAAGACTTTGTATGTGAAAAAATACACTTCAAAGTTAAAGGCTAAATGACAGACTTGGAAGAAACATTTGCAACTATTAAAAAAAATACCAATGATAATAAAAATCTCCAAACAAAAACACTCTACAGAAAAATGAGCAAGGAATCCAAATAGAAGAAATTATAGAAGAAGAAACACAAATGACCAAGATTGTTGGAAATGTGTTCAAAAGATGTTTGATGGTTAAATCAAAACTATAACACTGTTTAATGTGTTCTCAGTCTAATTAGAAAAAATTGACAATTATTTTATAAATGGGGAAGGTAGGGGATGGAAAAAGAGCAAAAAGTTTATACACTTCATTTGAACTGATAAAATGTTGGTACAAATAGACTTTGATAAGTTATGTGCATGTAATTCTAGAGCAATGACTAAAAAATGTCAAAAGAAGTATACTCAAAAACATCACAGGTAAATTAAAATAGAATTATAAAAATTGTTCAAACAACACACAGGAATACAGAGGAAAAGCAAACAGGAAAACAAAACACAGAGATTGCAGACCACAAACCAAAAATTTTAAAGTGGTATTAAAAATAGTTACATTAAATGTAAATTTAAAAGTGGTATTAACAATTATGTTAAATGTAAATAGTCAAAATATACCAAGTGTAAAACAGAGAAGCACAGAAGGGGAAAAATGACCCAACTATATGCTATCTACAGTAATATCGCATCAACTATAATGATATCTGTAAGTTTAAAGGATATAATAGAAAAACATTAATCAAAAGAAAGAAGTAGCTGTATATAAATCTGATAAAGCAGACTTCAGAGCAAAGAAAATGCCCAGAGACAGAGAGACAATTCACCATTAAAACACAGCAGTCCTAAATATATATGCACCAAAATGAGAACTGAAAATATTTCAAGAAAAAACTAATAGACCTGAAAGGCGAAACAGAAAAATCTACAATTATAGTTGTAGACGTCAACACTCCCTCTCAACAATTGATAGAAGACTAGACAAAGCATCAATAAGGTTATACAAAAGCTAAACAATACCATCAAACAACAGAATCAATTGACATTTATAGAAAACTCCATTCAACAAGAGCAAAATACACATTCTTTTCACATACTCATGGACTATTATTCAAGATAAAGTATACCCTGAACCATAAAATAAATCTCAACATATTTAAAATAATTGAAGTTATACAGAATATGATCTCTGATTACCTCAAACTTCAAATCAATAACAGAAAAATAAAAGGAAATTCCCCAAACATTTTAAATATAAAAGACACAACTCTAAATAATGCATGAATCAAGAGGAAGTTCCAGGAAATAAATTTTTTTTAAAATTCTACTACATTAAAGTGAAAATATACATCAATTAATAGGTTGAAGATAAAATAATTCTGAGAAGGAAGCATATCACTGTATATAAGTGACAGAAAAAAGAGAAAGTCTCAAATCAATCATATAAGTTCTCACCTCAGGAAATTAGAGGAAAAAAGTAAAATGAAGTCAAAGCAAGAAGAAAGTAGATAAAGATAAGAGCATAAATTAATGAAATTAAAAACAGAAAAACAATAGAGAAAAATCAATAAAACTAAAGATGGTTCTTTTAAAAAGGCTAAGAAAATGAAAAACCTCTAGCAAGACTAACAAAGAATAAAATATAAAAAACAAATTATTAATATCATGAATAAGATGGGTAAATCAATACAGATCCTGCAGACACCAGAAAAATAATAAAGGAAAACTACAAACAACTGTACAACTATACATTTGATAAGTTGGATAAAATGGGTGAACTCCTTGAGCAGTATCAACTACTGCTACATATCTACTATGAAAAACATAATTTAAATATTCTTGTAATTATTAAGAAAATGGAATTGATAACTTAAAATCTACAACAACAACAAAAAGACTCCAGATGGACTTACTAGAGAACTCTACCAAATATGTAAAAAATAATCAACACCAATTCTATACAATCTATTCTAGAAATCAGAAGAGGTAAGAATATTTTTCAACAAATTTTTTGAAGCCTCTGTTAGCCTGATACTGAAATCAGACAAACATAGTTCAAAATAAGAAAAATACAGGCCAGTGTCCTGAATAAATGTAGGACAAAAATTCTTAACAAAATATTAGCAAATAGAATTAAGCAGCAGGGCTAGTTTAACATTTGAAAAACAATCAATGTAATCAGCAAAAGAAAAAATAATATAATCATATCAATTAATGCATAAAAAGCAGTTGATAAAATTCATCATGATAACAACTCTTAGAAAACTAGGAATAGAGGGGGAAACTTCTTCAACTTAATAAAGAACATCTACAAAAAGCCTAAAACTAACATCATACTTAATGGTGAAAGGCTGAATGCTTTCTAAAACTAGGAACAAGGCAAGGATATCCATTCTCACCAGTACTATTCAACATGGTTCTTGAGATTCTATTCAGAAAATGAATGTCAGACGCTGAAAAGAATTAAATAAAACTGTCCCTATTTTCAGATGACATGATGGTCTGTGTAAAAAATCCCAAGGAATCTTTTTTTTAAAAATGTGGAACTAATAAGTGAATTCAGCAAGGGCACTATATATATATATATCACATGTCAATTGTTTTCCTATATGCTAGCAATGGAGGTGATAAAATACAATGCCATTTTACAATTTCTCAAAACATGAAATACTCAAGGGTGACTCTAACAAAACATGTATAGAACTTGTATGCTGAAACCTACAAAATGCTGATGAAAGAAATTAAAGAGCTAAATAAATGGAGAGACATACCATGTTCATGGATTGGAAAATTCAACTTTGGAAAGATCTCAATTCTACCCAAATTGATGTACAGGCTTAACACAGTTTCTATAAATATTCTAGCAAGATTTATTGGTAAACTTAAACAGGATCATTATAAAAGGTATGTGAAAATGTGAAGAAACGATAATAGCTAAAGAGTTTCTGAAAAAGAAAATTAAGAGAGAAGAACCACTTAAAGATTTGTTTTAAGAAGTATTATATAGCTACAGTCATGAAGACTGTGTGTCAGTAGGACAGACAGAGGCTAGAAACACAGACAAAGTCACCAGACAGAGAACCCAGAAGTAGCCCCACACAAGTATGACCAACTAAATTTTGACAAAAGTGCAAAAACAATTCAACGAACAAAGGAAAATCTTTTCGGCAAATGGTGATGAGAAATTAGACATTTACAGGCCAAAACTGATCCCCATTCACTGAAAATGGATGATAGACTGAAATGTTACGTATAAAATTATAAAGAGTAGAAAAAGACATAGATGTTTGGGATCTAGGTCTAGGTAAAGAAGTCTTAGGTTTGACACCAGAAGCACAAAAAGAAAAAAAATCAATAAAATGGACTTCATCAAAATGAAAAACATTTCCTCTGTGAAAAATCACATGAAGAGGATGAAAAGACAAGCCACAGACTATGAGAAAAATATTTGTAAATCACGTGTTTGACAAAGGACTCATAAACAGAACATGTAAAGAACTCTCAAAACTCAACAGTAAAATAAAAACCAAGCAAGTAGTCCCCTTAGAAAATTGGCAAAGGCATGAAAAAATCATTTCGCCAAAGAAGATAAACTGATGGCAAATAAGCACATGAAAAGATGCTCAGCATTTCCTACCTCTAGGGAAATGCAAATTAAGACTGTGATGGGATGCCAATACATGCCTACCAGAATAGCTCAAATAAAAATAATGACAATTCCAAATGCTGGCAATGATGTGGAAAAACTGTGTCTCTTGTATATTGCTGGTAAGAATGTAAAATGATACAGCGGGACTCATCTCTAGAAACTAAACACACCCTCAAAATACAACCCCAGCAACCACACTCCTGGGCATTGATCCCAGAGAAATATAGGCTTATGTCTGCACCAAAACCTGGGCATGATTGTTTGGAGTAGCTTTATTCACAAAAGTCAAAAAATGGAAGCAATGGATGGCTCAACACACTGTTGTATACCCATACGATAGAATATCGATCGGCAGTGAACAGGAATAAAGTGCTGATGCACACAAGAACTTGGATGGATCCCAAGGGCATTATATTGAATGAAAAGAGCCAGCATCAAAAACCCACACACCCAGTTGAGTATATCTAATCCTGACTTGTACCCCCACATCTTTAAAATAAAATGTAAAAGTTCACACATCATATGATTCCATTTATATAGCATTCCTGGCATGACAAAATTGCAGAAAGAGAAAACAGAGGAGTGGCGGCCAGGGCTTAGGGACGGTCATAGTGGGGAGAGGGGTGTGACCATGAAAGGGGAGGAGGGGAGAGATCTTCATGGTGGACGGTTCTGTATCTCAATTGAGGTGGTGGCTACATGATCTACATACGTGATGAAATAGAACCCCTCCCCCCCCACACACACAGGATGCCAATGTCAGTCTCCCGCTTTTGATGTTGTGCTATAGTTACGTTAGATGTAACCATTGGGGAAAACAGGGCCAAGGGTACACTGTAGCTTTCTATGATAACTTTGCAACTTCGTGTGATTCAACAGTCATTAAAAATAAAAGTTTTAAAAAGTTACAAGTTATCAGGCTGGGTGTGGCGGTTCATGCCTGTAGAGTCAGCTACTCTGGAGGCTGAGGCAGGAGGATTGCTTGAGCCCAGGAGGTCGAGGCTGCAGTAAGTTATAATCATGCCACTGCACTCCAGCCTGGGTGACAGAGTGAGACCCACAACACAAAAAAAAGAAAAAGAAAAAGAAAAAAAAGGTACCACTACACACCTATTAGAATGGCTAAAATGAAAATGACTGACTTGACTGTAGCAAGTGCTGGCAAGACCATGGAGGAACTGGAAGCCTCATACTCTGCTGTTGGCCACGTAAAATGACACAGCCGCTTTAGAAAACAGCTTGACGGTGTCTTAAACAGTTAAGCACACACCTACCTACACCGTGATTTAGCAACTCTGCTCTAGGCATTCACCCCCAGAGAAATAAAAGGGTTCGTCCATGCAAAGACTTGTATATGAATGCTCACCATTGGCTTTCTTTGCAATTGCCAAGGCTGGAATCACCCATCTGTCCACCAGCAGATAAACTATTAACAAACTGTGCATTCAGACAATGGGAACCTACTCAGCTGTAAAGAGAATGAACTACGGGTACATGCGACCTTGAGGACGAATCTCGAAATAATCACGCTGAGTAAAGACGCCAACCAAGAAGGGTGCGTACAGTTACATATACGATTCTAGGAAATGCAAGTGAGCCTGTAGTGAAGTGACAGAAAGCCAGCCCTGGGGTGGAAAGGGATGGGCGTGGGGCACTTCGTGGGTGGCAGGCGTGAATGATGGGAGAAAATTTCAGGGGAGGGACAATACATGTTTCATTATTTCGTTTGCAGTGGTTTCACCTGCGTGCACATGTGTTGCACCGTCCTCTTGCACTGTATGTTGTTTATTGTGTGTCCATTATACCTCAAGAAAGCTGTCAAATATGTTAAAAAGAAAACGTACATTCGGAGTAGATGAGAAATGATAAAGCAAAGTAAAAAATAAACACTTTGCGGGGAGCTGACGCTGGCTCAGGCCTCAGGGTGGCACCCCACCCACCATGCTGCACCTACACGGACTGACCACCACCTGATTCTACAGCCTGGAGGGACAGCCAAGCAGAGCTCACTTTCAAATCATAAACGTGGATGGGGCATGAATCTCACGCTCGTGGTTGCAAAGGAAGGGGCAACAGCGAAACTTTACCTCTCTAAAACCTCATGGACTCCTGCAGGCCACTTCCCCTACGAAGAGAAGCCGGGGTTCACAGGCATCCTGTGTCTGCTGAGTGCATCTCACTGGTCTCGGGTCTTTGCTGCATCCCCTTCCCGTATTCTCCAGGTGTCTGATGTGGCTCCCTCCAAGTCCCCCGTCCCGACTTCACATCTCTCTGAGCGCCATTCTCTGGAGGGACACTCTGATCGCCCAGCTTCTCTGACTGGAACTGGTGCCCACTATGAAAGCGGATGCCAGCCACTGAATGGTTGTGGCACCCCACGCTTCGTCTGCGGAAAGCTGACCCTCCGTGCAATGGGATGTGGAGGTGGGGCCTTTGGAAGGCGACGAGGCCTTGAGGGTGAAGGCCTGGTGAGTGGGACACGTGCCCTTCAAGTGAGATGAGAGCCCCAGAGAGCCCCTCCCCTCCGACACAGCAAGAGGAGGCCGTCTGTGACTCCCACCGGCAGACCCTGAATCCATCAGCTCTTTGGCCTCCCAGCCTGCAGCACCGTGAGAAATGCCTGTTGCTGACCGGTCACCCACTCTGCCGTATTCTGCCGTAGCAGCCTAAGGGATCTGAGACCACAGGAGACAGTAAAGAGAGCACGCTCAGGTGCGAAAATCATGTAACCACACAGAGCCCCGAGGATGCCGAAAGAAACCCCTCCGGTAAGAGAAGTCCAGAAAGCAAGAGGAAGTGCAAGGAAGTCCACTCCACCCTGCCTGCCCAGGAGCCAACACAGGATGGGACAGATGGTGGTGAGACTTGTCCTCGCCGCCGTGGGGACCCCAGGGATGGCAGAGCCTCGTCAGGAAGAGGCCCTCCCAACACCAAGTGCCGCCGCGTCTGTGCAAAGCCTCAGACAGGTGAGAGTGCACTTCTTGGTTGTCAGGGCTGCGTGACCTGCGTTCTAAGATCTTCCAGGCTGGCGAGGACGGCGCCCTCGGGGGATTGGGCTGTGTCCCACCCTGCATGGGGCACAGCCAGTGGCCTCAAGTATCGCCTGGCTCAAGGACAAGCCCGGCCTTCTGGAACCAAAGCACACGTCCTTCCTGAGAGTAAGTAGGTGCAAAACCATCTCCTTTTTCTTATCAAAAAGGGAGATTGTGCAAGAGATTGGCAGCCGGGGGGTGGGGAGGAGACACATGACCAGCAGCCAAGTGAATAGCACAGAGGGATCTCTGTGGATGTCGCTGCAGCTCTTGGTGGTCTCTCCAGGCCCATGACATGAATGTCCATTCCGGCTGCCCCCGAGTCAAGGATGCTCCTGGCAGCCTGCATCACACCCCTGCTGCTGTGAGTCTACCTTTGCTTTCCAAGCTGAATCCAGCCCTCCTTGCCTGCTGCAAGTGGCATGGGGGTGAACAGTTCCCCTCCCTCAGGGTGTAACAAGGCTTAATCTGGGTTGGGGGGATGCTGGGTGGGGTGAGGGCAATGGGTGAGAGGGGAGCAGCTACCGGACAAAGATGGGGACAAAGATGGCCGAAGATGGGAGGGGCTTCCAGCCGCCCACCCCCCGCAGAGGTCAAGGCTTCAGGCAAGGTCGGGAAGGTGTTCTGGAAGGTTCCATGCCTATCCCAACCCTGGGTCTCTGGACTCACCAGACCATCACCGGGGCCCACCGGAGACGCAGAGAAGGGTGAGGCATGGCTCAATCTCCAGGAATCGGCAGAACTGTGAAACTGGAGGTCAAGGCCGGCACAGAGAAAAGTTCCAGACATCGGGTGACACCTCGGCTGCATCGCAAGTGTAGACGCAAGCGCCTCAGGTGCAAGCGTGGGTCAGGAGGGTCCCGGATCCTTGTGAGGGCTCCGCAGATGTTAGCGCCCATCGTTGCTGCTGCTGGCTTACGTGTTTGGGGCAAAGTGAGACTCATGGCCGGCAGGAGAGCACAGAACACTTTATGGGCGAGGGCAGGATCGGCTAACTGACCGTGACCCGGAGGGACAGAGCCTTCTGGGGACAGCCATGATGGGAAGGAGGGCCACAGAGATTCGGAGTCGTTGAAGATAAGGCAGGGCTACCTTGGCCAGAGGAGACAAGACCCAGCCTTCCCTGCCAGCAAGAGTCTGCCTAGAATGACGTTTACACCCAAGTGGAGGTCACTGAGTGGCTGGGAGTCTTGTTCCTTCTCCCAGGTTTGCCTGAAGGAACCTGCACCCACGGGTGGGGCCCTTTTCACCTCCACGGTATCAGCAGCTACCCTGAAAAGTCTGACTTGTGCTGAAGTCTGACAGGAACAACTTGAGAACTGAGAGCTTTATGGACCTCTAAGTAGTATCTCTTGGGGAGATCGTCCCCAAGAGCCACCAACCTGTGTTTGTTGAGCAAACTCTACTGTGTACTGGAGATGGACACGCGACTAAGATAGATGAGGTCACATCTTCATGGAGCTGCCAATAGATGATGTCACTGTAAGTAACACGGTCAGTGCTGGACAGAACAGGGTCCACTGATGGAGAGACATATGCAGGGCTGGACCCTCCGTGCAAGGAGTTCAGCTCACACAGCGGGAGGCAGACAGCCAGGATGCAAACACTGGTCAGTTGTAGGCCACCGTAAGTCCGAAGCGCTGCCTCTTTTTCCTCCACCACCTCACCTGAGACATGATTGACCCTAGCACCCTGCAGCCCTTCCACCCCTGCACAGCGGCTGCACCAGCTGCAGAAAAGCCCTGGCTCCCAGGCAGCCCCTGGACACTCAGCAAGGAGGACAGGAGGCAGAAAGACATCTTCTGCTTCCACGGCAACGGCACTGGGTCCAGACTCCAAACTCCAGGCTTTGTTTGTAGAAAATCACACAGAAGGAGAAAGTCTTTCCTGGTCTGGAGAGCTTCAGTGTCTTCCAACTAACTCTGAATACAAAGGGTTCTCTGACGATTTGGCATGGGAGCCCAGGCACTGGATTTGTCTGAATATGCCACTCTGCCGCATTAACTCTATCAATCCATTAAACACTTAAGTTCCATCACTTCATTGTAGCGTATTTTATTTATCCAGTCTCCCATGAATGACCTTTCGGGCTATTTTCAGCTGTTGGCTTTTATAGTTTGGAAGGACATTAGTGCACAAGGGTGCCCTCCACTCAAGCTCTTCCAGGGATTACGCTTCACATAACTACAGAGCAGTATCAAAACCAAGACACTGCGATGAGCACACGAGTCTACTGCGTGTGTACAGTCCTATGCCACTGACCACCAGTGCAGATTTCGGTAACCACCGCTGTCATCAAGACACAGGGCTGTCCACCACCAAAAGGTCACCCTGAGCTGCCCCTTCCTGGTCCCACCCACCTGCGTCTTCTGTGACATCCCTGCCTGGCAGCCACCCATCTGTTTCCCATAGCTATAATTTTGTCATTTTGAGAATGTTATATAAATGGAATCATATAGCCTGTGGCTTTTAGAGATGGGCATTTTTCTTTTCACTCAATACAACACGCTCGAACTCCCTCTAAGTTGTAAGAGGTTCCTTTTGATGGCCATGTAGTATTCACAGTACAAAGTCAGCTCAGTTTGTTTAAACCCTGCACTTGTTAAAGGACATGGGTTGTTTCTCGGCTTTAAATGTGTATATAAACAAAGCTGCAATGAACATTTATGTCCAGGCTTTTGTGTGGACATAAGTTTCCTTTCCTGAGGGAAAAACGGATGGAGTGCAGTCACTAGGTCGTATGGTTAAGTGTATGCTTCGTTTTTAAGAAACTGCCAGACTGTTTTTCAGGGCAACGGCATCGTGTTACATTCCCACCAGCGGTGTATGAGAAAACCATTTCCCCCACATCCTCAGCAGCATTTAGTATTGTCACTGATTTTTTATCTTAGCCAGTTGATGGGTGTGTAGTGATGTGTCATGGTTTTAATCTGCATTTCCCCAATAGCTGGTGGTGCTGAGCCTCTCTTCCTGTGCTCATTCGCCACCCGCACCTTCTTTTTCAGTAAAATGTCTCTTTTTGTCTTTGGCCCACTTTCTAATTGGATTGTGCTTTGTTTAACTGTTCAGCTGAGACTATATATTCTCGGTGAGTGCTCTGTTAGGTGTGTGGTTTGCACGTATGTTCTCGAAGTCTACAGCTTGTCTTTTCCTCTTCTCCACGGGGTCTTTCACGGAGCAAGTACATTTAATTTGGATGAAGTTTGATTTATTGATCTTTTTTCCTTGTATGAATCACACTTTGGTATTATGCCTGAGATCGCCTCACCAGGCCTAGGTCCTAAAGATTGTCTCCTTTATTTGCTTCTAAAAGTTTTAGCTTTATGCTTTACACTTAAGTCTAGGATCCATTTTGAGTTCGTTTTTATGAAAGTATAAGATTTTAAAGTTTGTTTTTTGGACTACGGATATTTAATTGTTTCGGCGCCGTTTGTTGGAAAAGTTTCCCTTCCTCCGTTGGTTTGTTTTTGGACGTTGGTCAAAACTCAGCAGACCACACCTGTGTGGGGCTATTTCTGGGTCCTCTATTTGGGTACCTGTAATCTATATCCCTAGGCCTCTGCTGACACCACACAGTCTTGACTATTGTAACTATATAAGTCTTGAAATCAGATAGATTCCTCCCACTTTATTCTTTTTCACATTTGTTTTAGCTATTCCAGATTTCTTTGTTTTTCCATGTAAATTTTAGAATAATCTTGTCCATGTCCTTTAAAAAAAAATCCATGATGGAATTTTGACAGGAATTATGTTAAGCCTGTATATCAACTTGGGGAGATTGACATCTTTCCTCTGAGGAGCCTTCCAATCCATGAACCTGGACTATCTTTCCTTTCATTAAGCTCTTCTTTGATTTACTGAATGAGCATTTTGTAGTTTTCACCATGCAAGTCAGGTGCATATTTTGTAGGTTTTCACCTAAACAATTCTTTCTCTTTCTCTTTTTTAGTGACTGTAAATGATACTGTATTTTAATTTTCAGTTTCTGTGTGTTCATTGGTAAAAGAAAAAAATTAATTTTTGATGTTGATCTTATATACTGCAACCTTGCTGAATTCACTTATCAGCTGGATGAGTTTTTGTTTTTAACAATTCCTTGGGATTTTCTAAGTAGACCATCATGCCATTATTTCTTCATTTCTGATCTGTATTTCTCATTTCCTTTTTGTGACTTTTTGTACTGGCTAGAACTTTTAGTTGAATAGCAATACTAAGGGCAGACATCCTTGGCTTGTTCCTCATCTTAAGGGTAAAGTATTCGATCTTTCACCATTAGGTCTGATGTTAGTTGTAGGTTTTTGTAGATTTAAAAAATCAAATTAAAGAAGTTGCCCTCTATTTCTAGTTTTCTGAGAATTTTCATACGAAGGGGTGTTGAGTTCATCAAATTTTTTCTTGCATCAACTGATATTTTACATGATTTTTCTTCATTAGCACATTTAATATGGTGGGTTACATTTATTGATTTTCAAATGTTTAACCAGCCTTACATCCTTAGGATGAATCTCACTTGATCGTGGTGTATAGTTCTTTTTATATATTGTTGAATTTTATTGCTAATATTTTGTTGAGAATTTTGTGTCTATATTCACACAGGACATAGGTCTGCAGTTATCTTTTTTCTTGTACTGTCTTTGAAATCAGGGTAATACAGGCTTCATAGAATGAATTAGAAAGTGTTTCTTCCTCTTCAGTTATCTGAAAAGATTGTGTAATTAGTGGCAATTCTTCTTCAAATATTTGGTAGATTCATTCTCCAGTGAGTCCATCTGGAGATTTCTTTTTCTATAGCTTTTAAATTATGAATTCAATTTTCTTAATAGTTACAAAGCTCTTCAAATTTGTCTATTTCCTATTGAGTGAGTTGTGGTAATTGATACTTTTCAAGGAATTCATCCATTTCATGCAACCTATCAAATTTTTGTGTGTAGAGTTGTTTGTAGTATTTTCTTATTATTCTTTTAATGTCTGCAGAATCTTTAGTGATTTTTCCTGCCTCATTCTCTGTATTAATAATTTGTGTCTTCTTTCTTTTCTTCATTATCAGTTTTGCCAGTTTTCCATTTTCTTCATCATTTCAAAGAACCATCTATTGTTTCACTGATTTTCACTATTTTTATGTTTTCAAGTTTACTGATTTTCACTCTTTATTGTATCTTACTTTCTGCTGTTTTGGTCTTACTTTGCTACTCTTTCTAGTTTCTTCAAGTGAGAGTTTATATAATTCATTTGAGATTTTCCATGCTTTCTAATGTAAGCATTTACTGTTATAAATTTCCCTTTCAACACTGTTTTAGCTTAATCTCACAAATTGTTATGTTGTATTTTTATTTCTATTTGAATTAATGTATTTTTTATTTCTCTGAGACATTCTATTGGACAAAGAGATAATTTAGAAGTATACTATTTTGTTTTAATATCTTTTAAAAATCTCTCTCTCTCTAATATTCTTGTTATCTCTCTGTTATTAATTTCCAGTTTGATACCATTATGGTCAGAGAACACAGTCTGTCTATACAGTTCTTTACATACAATACTTTCACTTTCAACCTTCATATGTCATTATATTTCAATTAAGTTTCTTACAGACAACATATAGTTGAATCATGCTTTTTTTTCCTCCACTCTGCCAACCTTTGTCTTGAAGTGGCATATGTAAGCCATTTATATTTAATGTAATTATCAATTTGTTAAAGCTTAAATTTGCCATTTATTATTTTGTTTTCTGTTTGTTTTTTCTGTTGTTTGCTTTGTTTTCTGTTTTCCTTTTTCCTGCCTTCTTCTGGATTACTTTATTACTTGCTTTAAACTTTTTATGGTGTACTCGTCATACGGGTACAAATTTTCAAATTTTATATACTTTGCTTGAAATATGTCTTGCTACCTAGACCCACATAGTTTTATGAAACTGGGAACCTCTGGCACATTTGCGCATTTTCATTCCTGCCACATTTTATTCAATGTTAAAACCTCTGCAGGACCCCAATCCTCATCCACTCTTGCCCTGTTCTCCTCCTTCATGGTCCAGGCCCAGGAGGAATCATAGCAATTAAAGAGTACTATCCAGAGGTCTATGATCCAGCTCTAAAAAAGAATAAATTTTTACCTGCCAGAGGAAGAATGAGGAAGGCCGAATCCATGAGGTCTTAAGGAATGCCCATTTCTTTCAACATTTTACAAATAACTTTATGATTTTTTATTGATGGGATTAAAAACCCAAATGAAGACAGAATGCTTCTTTCTTTAGAAGAACCTCTGAGTGTCAGTTCAGTTTGAAAGACTTGGACACATTTGGTCTTTGATATAGAAAGAAATGTCAAAAGTTTTATATATCTATAGATATACAAGAAGACTGCTAATTATTGGGACCAAGACATGCAAGACCAGAGCTTCCTCACAATATCATGCACTCCTTACTCCCTGTTTTTCACAGGAACAAGCAACAAGTCCTTGGGAGAAATAAGACTTTACCTACGTGTTAATCTTTTAAAAATGAAATCTCAGATTTTTTCTCGATCTGGTTAATTTAGGCTTTATTTAGAATTGAAAAATCCTTGCTGTGGGTAGGCTAATTCGTTTCAACAACTGGTGATAAGAATGAGGCTTCATGCAACCTCTCCATGCCCCCAACTCCTGGATGGTACTGCCTTTCCTTATGCAAATCTGCTATGGTCTGAATGTCTGTGTCCACCCAAAATTCATATATTGAAAGCCTGATGACCTGTGTGGTGGCATTAGAAAGCAGGCCTTTGGGAGTTGATTAGAACATGAGTAAAGAGCTCTCATGAATGGGATTCATGTCCTTGTGAAAGAGATCCCAGAGAATCCATTCACCATTTCCACCATGTGAGGACACAACTAGAAGGTGCCACCTGCAAACCAGAAAGCAGTCCTCATCAGACACCAAGTCTGCTGGCACCTTGGTCTTGGACTTCCCAGGCTTCAGAACTGTGAGAAATAAATTTCTGTTGACTACAAGCTACTCAATCTATGATATTTTGCCCAAATAGACTAAGACAAAATTCTGCTTGTTACTGAGCACCCGAATGAAGGTTTACCACATTCACAAATGCTTCTATAATTTACTCCTTGCAAAAGAAGAAACGAAGCAGATGGACTAAAGGGGCATATTGGTATCGTAATACTATAAGAAATGGATTGGCAGTAGTGGGAAACTGCCGTGGGGGTGGGAGAATGGTGAGATTGGCAGTAGTGGGAAACTACCGAGTGGGAGGGGCAAACCTCATCAACAAAGGTACCTGCATAATGAACATGTATATACCTAACCCTGAATTGTACCCCACATCTTTAAAATAATAAAAGAAAAATAGTACTTCATGATCTAGCAAGCAAAAAAAAAAAAAAGAAAGAGGTATATTAGCTCATTTGACTATCTAACTAGTCCTCAAATGGATTCAGTCCAGACCTGTGTTTTCCAATACAGTAGCCACTAGCCACACATGGCTACTTAAATTTAATTAATTAAAATTAAAAATTCAGTTTTTTAGCCATACTAGCCACAGTTCAATAGTTCAATAGCCACATGGGGCTGATGGCTACCATCTTGGACAGCACAGATAATAGCACATTTCCATCATTGCAGAAAGTTCCACTGGACAGAGCACCTTTGCTTATAGCCTGTCTTTCCATCACAGGCATGGGATGTGGCTGTATAATATTTTTCTAAAGAAACTGTGTATTCATGGACCCTGGCCTCTGCCATTCGTTGGAGCATTTTTGAAGTATCAAAAGGTTAGTGTGTTTCACAGGCATTCTCCTCTCCCCCACACCCCCAGCACTTGAATCCCTTGGCCAGTTCAATAAATCCTAATTATTTTGTCCTCTGTCTCGAATCACTGTGAAATGAAGGGATAGAGTTAGGAAGGTAAGGAGAAAAGAAGGCTGTAACTGAGACCAAAGCAAGGTTGAGAGACTTTGTCACTGCGTTCTCCAGAGGAAAATAAGACTGACTAGCCGGGTGGAAGTAAGACCCCTTCACAAGCCCTGGCCCAGATGGATTCACACCACGGAATCCCTGGATTCATCCTTTTAAGTTTCCTGGAAGCAATGTCTGTTCTCTGTGCCCCGGGGAGACAAAATTGTATTTCCATCCACCAAAGCTCTCTTGGCATCAAGAACACGGAGGCACAGTCAGTGGCTTGGAGACTGCCTCTGTAATAAATCCATCTCTGCAGCTCAGTCTCACTTCTTGGACTAATTTCCAAATGCAGATGCCAACCAATGCCAATTCTTCAGGTTGAAAAGCAGCTGAACCGTCAGGGGAGCAGAACACCGTGTCTCAGGAATTCCTTTCTCCAACTCTGGGTGGGAATTTTTTTAACAGACTGAGGGCTAGTGGCTGAAATCAACGCATGGTCAGAGCTTTGTGCTAGTCCTATGCTTTCCAGAGTTTAAACATTCAGGTACCATCTTCACTGCTTTTGTCCATGTTTAATCTCCACCCATGCTAGTATACATGATTTTCTTCATCCATCTCTCTCTTTTTTAAAAAAATACTTTAATCCACATAGCTTTTTCTGATGAAATAGTATCTCACGAATTCTGGACTACATGCTATTCAGATGGTGTACAATTTAAAGCTTGGGAATCGTTTACTTCCAGAATTTTCCATGTAATATTGTTGGACCATGGTTGCCTGTGGGTAACAAGCTTTGAAAAGTGAAACCAAAGGTAAAGGGGGATTATTGTGCCATAAATGGGGAAAATAATAGGGCAGTTACATAATCATAAAGTTCTTAGGAAATAGTCAGAAAGCTAAGCTTGGTAAGCAGGATACTTTGGCTTGAAGAACTTTTTATTTTTTTCCTTGGATCAAGGTCTCACTCTGTCACCCAGGCTGGAGTGCAGTGGCACAATCATAGCTCACCACAGCCTAGAAATTCTGGGCTAAAGCAATCCTCCTACCTCACCCTCCTAAGTTGCTGGGTCTTACAGGCATGCACCATCATGCCTGGCTAATTTTTTGATTTTCTGTAGAGACAAGGTCTCACTTTGTTGCCCAGACTGGTCTTGAACTCCTGGACTCAAGCAATCCTCCCACTTCAGCCTCCCAAAGTACTGAGATTACAAGCATGAGTCACCCAGCCCAAAGAATATGTCTTAAATAGCCATTTACTATTTTGTTTTGTTTTGGGTCTTGGTGTCTGCAACAACATCCATGAAGGCAAAGAGCCCATCCTGGCCATCCTGGGTCCTGGCCTTAGCAAGTTTATCTGGAGGAGTTTTATGCCCCCACCCGTCCCCCACTTTTTTAAACAACTGAATGGTAGGTCGCCTCTTCCATTAGTGGTCTTGAACAGAAAGAAGGTAAACCTCAGCTTTCTGCAATGGCAGTTTCTTTCATTCCTTCTAGCGTCATATAGGAATGAATCATCTGCTAATACTTGAAGCCCCCTTTCATATTCGGATGTTCATTTCATACTCTGATGGCTTTGAAAAATGTGGTTTGGTTCCTCACAATCATGCATCTAAGATGCCGGCAGCTGCTGGTGAATTGGCGGTCATCTTTGTGAAATAAAGGCAGGTCCATGTGTAAATGACTATATTCGACAGTGGCACCCAGAGTAACGTGATCCATCCGTCTGCTGAAGTCAAAACAGCCAGACATTTAGGATCTCAGCGCTTCAATGAATTGCAGGCCTTTGTCAAGTGGGGGTCTCCTATGCAGGGGACTTGAGAGTTCGTGGTCAGACCCTGCTCTGAGAATCCTTCTAGCCTCTACCAGTCATGATCGATGGGTGGTTGCATCACACATTTCTAACATGGGGCATTACGTTGCTGGGATCTTTAAGACCAAGACTGCCTTTTAATCCATTTTGCAATCGCTCTTCCTCTCTCCGTTAACTCTGTAATACAAACTTTCAACAGTGCCAAAACGTGTTAGTGTCGATTTTCTGGAAACTTCCTTCCCTACCCTTTTCAATTTATTATTACTGGCAAATGCCCCAAACCTGGTTTCTAGTCCCAGTCTCAAACTAGCACATGGCCATGGCAAGCCACGGGCCCCGTAGGTACCCGAGCTCCTTTACATTTGGGAGAGGGTGATGGTGGCAGGTGCTAGCAGTCCATCCACTCTGCATGCAAGATTTCAAGTCTTCCCTCAGGCATGCTGCATGAGACTAGAAAAACAATGGTCCCGAAACACTCATGCCTCATTCTTTCCCCAACTTGACTCCCAGAAAAAATACAGACGGCTGGTTCCACACGGGGAACGTGTTTGAGACCCCTGGCGCTAGTGACAGTGGTGCCCCCACTCCAGGAGCTGTTTCCAGCATTAGATCTCCGCACACAGTGCTCAGATCTGCTGATGTGCCCCCCTTCCCACCCCTAACGCCCACCTTAGCACCGTGCTCCTTCTGAACGCTCTGGGAAGGAGGCAAAGTCACGCATGATCTGATTCCTTCAAAAACAACTTTTTGGCAGTGCGTCTAATCCTTCCTTGGAAACCCTCCCACAAGCCAAGCTCTCGCCCAAGCTGTACCTGTTCTCATGCGCTTGATGTGCGTTAGAACCCGGGTTGAAGCGGAAGCCTGGAACCGGGCCTCACCGGCTGGGCGTGAGGAGGGGAAATGGCTCAGATCATCACCTCCAAGCCTTCTCCAGCGAAGAGCTCAGGAGGGGAAAGTTGGCCAGGCCCAGGGCAGGCGGGAAGGAGCCTGGGCCCTCCTCAGAGCCCTCACCAGGAGGTCGGGAAGATGCCCCAGCAGACAGAGGAAGTCATGTAAGCCTCTCCCTTTTATCCTAAGGTGGAGACAGGCATTCATTCACAGATCTGCAGGCGTCTGACGGTGCCGAGGAGAAGGCACCCAGTTCTGTGAGTGGGTGTCACCAAGGAAGCCAACCTGGATGAGGGGTCTGGAGAGGTCTAGAGCCCCGCTGAGGATGGTCGCAACCTTCCTCCCGGTTTCTCTTTGCTGCAGAGGCTAAGTATCTGTGATCACATTCTCTGTCTGGCAAAAATTCTGGCTTTACAGGTAAATTTGGAGAACCTTTGTATAAATCACTGTTTGTAAGAAGCATGCGGGGCGGGGGAGGGGAGAGCACAAATTCAAATCTCGAAACACAGATAAAGCGACGACCCTCTCTCTCCCTCTCTGTGAGTCTCTCCTGTCCCCACCTCTCCTCCCAGGGTCCTGGGGAAGGGGAACCTGGGGACCCCGCCTGCGGGTCCCAGTTACACGGGACGTCTCTCCTCTTTGTCCGGAGCCCGGGATGAGGAGGCTCTTTGGACCCTACCGTGCTGGGGAGGCAGTCCCTGTGCAGGGTTCCTGGGACCTCCTGGGAGATTCCTCAGAGGGCAAGGCTGGAAGTCAACTCAGCCTTCAAACGTTTTAAGAACTGCGATGAGATGAGTTAAGCTGGAAAGACACAGAAACCTGGGTGGAAACAGCCCTCTTCAACAAGGAACCATCCAAACAAGTCTCTCAGCAGAGGGAAATTCAGAACCCCAGGCCCCACCACTAGCTGTACTGGACGCGTTCACATTAAATTGACAGCACTTTGAAGGAGAGGACACACTCCGGACTGCCCCCAGTTTTCATCAGCCAGCAACCGGCTCAAGCCCTCAGCATGGCCACATTTTGTATCCGCCTTTGCCTTTTAGGCAAAAGGAGCCAGGTAATTGCAGAATGAATTCATAGCTGAGCTTTTTGAAAAGAAGAAGGATGTCCCTGGGAGAGGGTTGGGGACAGCCCGTGCCACCCGTGAGAGCCAGCTGTGCCCGGCTTGTGGCAGCTCCAGGTTCGGGGGATGAAGTAGCAGCTTGACGTCAGCTGTGGCAGGAGTGTGTACACAGGAGTGTGTACACCACACAGGAGTGTGTACACCACACAAGAGTGTGTACACAACTCAGAGCTTCTTCTCTCGGCGAGTCAGCAGTTAAACCTTTACCGACACCCCACCAAAATCTCCCGTCTAGAATTTGTCCGGCTTCCTCTCCCACATGGAGAGAGTACAAAGACATCCTTAAGTTCTAGAAAGATCGGACTTACAAAAACTGGAAAGTCTACTCAGCCTTCAAACATTGTAAGAACCGCAATGAAATAAAAGCTCTTTTTTCACTCAATCCGATTAATCAAAGCATCTCATTCCTCTTTTAATGAATCTGAATCTCCATCTGTTTCCACAGTCCTGGTTAATGGAGGTTAACAGATCCGCTGTGTCTGGTGAACGGAGATTTCCCATTGTCTTTTCTGGCGCTGGCTACCTGTAAGTGCGCCCAGGACAAAATATCGAATTATCCCCAGATGTTTCTCCTCCTCTGACTCCACAGAGATCTCTTGGTGCAAAGCATCGGGGCTTGTGGCAGGGACAACAGAGCATGTGTGACCCTCAGAGAGGGGCAAGAAGGGAACAGCGGACTCTTTCTAGCATCTGGGAACTGGAGCCAGGGGACACAGGGGGTCGTGGCCCCTGAGCCCTGCCATAAACATCCAGGCTTTCCTTTCCTCGTTTTATAGATGGTGGCGTGAAGCCAGATGAGCCCCATTTGCCTTTCCCAGCCTTGTGGGTTATTAGCATGGGCTAAAAGGCCCGGAGCGCACATGAATTTAGAACAGGTATTAAAAAAAAAATGAAGATTTTACTAGAACTAGAAATTATGGTCGAGGCCTTGGTCACCCGCTGGCTCCATGCGCCTGCTGCCCGGGTCGGGGAGCACATGGACAGGTCTGGCTGTATCCCAGCATGTCCTGCACAGCTGGCCAGAGGCTGCAGCTCATGGCTGGAAGTCTCCAAGGGACTGGGGGTTCAGGTACCAGCTCCGGCATGGGTCCCTATTAAAATACAACTCCCCCAATGCCATCCTGTCAGTCTCGTCTCCTTTCCTGACCAAGCTTAGCATTTGATTATGAATAAGTCTTAAGTATTTAGAGCAAGGTCTCACTCTGTCCCCAGGCTGGAGTGCAGTGGCATGATCACAGGTGCCTCGAACTCCTGGGATCCAGCAATCCTCCCGCTTCAGCCTCCCAAAGTGATGGGATTGCAGGCATGCCACCATACCTGGCCTACCAAAAGCTATTATCAAACAGAAAAAGGACAATTCAGGTAATGAGTAGAACTATGTTCCAGTAATTCACTGGGGAAACTTCTCCCATCTGTTTGGAGAAACCAAAGTCCTATCCTTTGCGTCACTCTTACCCTTACACCAGCTTCCTGAGGCAGAAATACAAAATCTCCGCAATAACATTTGTCTGCAAAAACATGGGGCCCGTGTTGGATAAACCTTCCAAGTTGGAGGGCTTGTCGTTCCCCTCTGGCCTGTTCACTCTGTCCCCCTTTGCCCACTGCCGCCCCCTTTTAATCGTCTCCCTCTCTGTTCCACCTCTAAGAGCAATACTTAGTGGAAAGGAGTGGAACACTTAGCCTTTGAATGCTGTCTGCTTCATCTCCTTCTCTTCTTTCAGGGACCGAGGGTTTTCTCTTTTTTTAATTTTTTTTTTTTTTGAATTGGAGTCTCACTCCATCGCCCAGACTGGGGTGCAGTGGCATGCTCACGGCCACCCCAGCATCGACCTGCTGGGCTCCCATGAGCCTTCCACCTCAGCCTTCAGAGTAGCTGGAGCTACAGACGTGCACTACTGTGCCCAGCTATATTTTATTTTATTGTAGAGATGAGGTCACGCCAAGCTGTCTCGAACCCTTGGCCTCAGGCAATCCACTTGTGTCGGCCTCCCAAAGTGCTGGGATGACGGGCTGAGCCACCGAGCCTGGCCGCACCGAGGGTTTTCTGAGGCCTCCCTTGGGCCTCAGATTGGAAGCCCACCTACTCAGCCCCTTCAGACCCGCTGTGTCTCCTCCCTTCTGGGCAGTCAGCTCCCACCACCGCTGGCCCTCTCAGAGGGGGACTGATGACCATCTCACTGCCCAGGGCTCTGCAGATGTCTGATGAGCATGGGACGCCTCTGCCCACAGTTGTCCGAATGTTAAAACAACTGTAAACGTTTCCCTGGGCAGACTTGCTCAGCGGCCTTCAAGTACAGGGAGTTGTTTTTAGAAACTAAGCAAATCTACATATATCCAATCTCCAAAACACATCTTGTTCAATGAAGCTTCAAGGAGAGGACAATTTTGCTTTGGAATACTGATGCATTTCAGAGCATTTCCCTTGCAGTCCAGGACAGATGAGGCTGTTACAGCCTTTCGTGACAAGGAAACAGTGGCAGGGGGCAGCGGGGACAAGGACTCAGACAAATGTTTTTGCGGAGCTTTTGTATTTCTGCCTCAGGAAGCTGGTGTAAGGGTAAGAGTGACTCATAAGACTTTGGTTTCTCCAAACAGATGGGAGAAGTTTCTCCAGTGAATTACAGGAACATGGTTCTACTCATTATCTGAACTGTCCTTTTTCTGTTCGATAATAGTTTTTGGTAGGCCAGGTGTGGTGGCACGCCTACAATCCCAGCACTTTGGGAGGCCGAGGCGGGAGGATTGCTGGATCCCAGGAGTTTGAGGTACCTGTGATCGTGCCACTGCACTCCAGCCTGGACGACAGAGTGAGACCTTGTTCTAAATAAAATATTTTTTTTTAAATAATCTTTGGTTATTTTTTAAAAACCACATTGATCGTGGTATACCTCATATACAGTGAACGACACACATCCTATATGTACAAGTCTGAATTTTTACATACGTTCTTATTTGTGTTTCATCAAACAGATCAAGACGTGGACAACTTCCAGCTTCCAGAAGGTTCTCTCCTGCTCCTTTTCTGACTTATCCCTCCTCCACCCATCAAGTTAACACTCCTCTACCTCTGTCCCTGTGGAAAAGTTTTGTCTGCTTTTGAACTTCCTACAAATGTACCTATATGCTAGTTGTCTTTTGTTTCTGGCCGCCTTTTCTTTGTGAGATCCACCCACGCTGTGAGCAGCTGTGGTTCTCTCCTTTTCACTCTTTTTAGTGCTTCATCCTATAAATATGCAAGAATGCATTTACCCATTCTATTGTTGATCAATATTTGGGGACTTCCAGTTTGGGATGGTTATGAGTGAAGTTACTGCAAACATTCTTTTTAAATTTTTATGTATTTATTTACTCATTTATTTACTTATGTAGAGACAGAGTCTTGCTACGTTGCCCAGTCTTGACCTCCTGGCTTCAAGGGATCCTCCTGCCTCGGCCTCTCAAAGGGCTGGGATTACAGGCATGCGTTGCCATGACCACCTGCCACATATATTCTTGGGCATATCTTTTTGCAGATATAAGCAGTTATTTTTTTATAAATATGCACACATGTGCACACACACTCGGGAGTGAAATTACTGGGTCAGCAAGGGTGTGTGTGTTTTCCACTTTGTTAGAAACTCCGTAACTGCCTTCCCAAGGACCAGGTGCCATTTGCACTCCCACCGACCCCGTGTGAGCCGCTGTTTGCCCACCTTGTCAGGTGTCACAACGGCAGCCCTCCCGGGGGGTGTGTATAGCCAGCCTGGTGTGGTTTGGATTTGCATTTCCCGGACAGCCAACGGTGTTACCACATTCTCTTGTTCTTTTCACTTGTCTAAATTCTCCCCAGCTGTGCAGGCACCACTCAAATCTCACCTCTTCCTGAGCCCCCTTCTATCAACTCCCCTTTCTTGCTTTCCTGATTCAGTCCCCCTTGGACCACCTGTCGAAAAGCAGACAGCCCACACCTGGAGATGCTGGCTGTCCTCTGCTTGATGCCCCGGGGTTCATTTCATAATGCTGCCCTCCGAGGCACTCACTGTGCTGGAGAACCTCAACACCGCGGGCGCTCCTCATGGGAGGAAGGTTTGGTTTATGTTTTATTTGTTTGAGCCAGGGTCTTGCTCTGTCACCCAGGCTGGAGGGCAGTGGTGCAATCATAGCTCACTGCAGGCCTGAACTCTCGCGCTCAAGCAATCCTCCCGCCTCACCCTCCCCAGTAGCTGGAATGGCAAGTGTGTGACATTACGCCCGGCAGGTTCATTCTTTAGATCTGCCCGGTGAGTCTGGCCCTGTGCTGGGCTCAGAGTTCAGGAGTTGGTTGGTTGATGGGGTGTGAGGTTCCAGGTCCTCTTGCCCTTTCGCTGCCTCTGTTTTATTTCCTTAAATTCTACTTCTCACTCCCAGCACAGGGCTTTTGCAGTCAGCACCAGCACTTCCATCGGTGTGGACGCTGATTCCGTCAATAACCCCGATGGCACCTTCTCCATCTGTCGGGAAGTTGATCACACAAGTGTCACAAGCCCTCTGACCACCCTCACAGACACAAGCATCGTCCTCACACACAACCGTGTGCATCCAACTTTGGCTGGAGGCCATTTTGGAAACACACTGGGCTCCCCAGGGGCGTTACCCTCCTCATGACGCCCCCCCCCCCAAGAGAAAACCAAGAGTTTTTTTCAGGGTTGCTCCAAAAATTAAATTAGATCCACCATGGGAAAGATATTTGCAAGCCTCAAACTTACAAAGCACTAAAGAAGACCATCCACATCATCAGAAAACCTCCACATTTACTGCAAGGTGGTCTTACAGGAGTAGATGACAAGAGAGCAAACCCTTCATAGCTGGTCCATGTGCTCCAGGGGTCTCCATGCTCTTCCGAGTGCCGACCTGTGTGAGTAAAAAATTTTCAAGCGTGCATCACAAATATATGTGTATTTATTTATGAGTATACCAGTACTACCGTGCTAATATATTATGTACATCATAAAATATGCTCCAAGATAGGTATTTTTTACAGGATAAAACAAAAATATGTAAGGGGAAGTTTCTAGAGACTTTTTTTCTGTCCTATGAATTTCTGTGTGTATCCCCAGAGGTAACGTGTCCGGCCTGCTTATGAGAGGTTCTCTGGTGAATATGAGGTTCTTTTTTATTTTATTTTATTTTTTGAGTTGGAGTCTCATTCTGTCGCCCAGACTGGAGTGCAGCGGCACGCTCCCGGCCACCGCAGCCTCGACCTGCTGGGCTCTGGCGATCCTTCTGCCTCAGCCTTCCAAGTGGCTGGAACTACAGGCGTGCTACCATGCCTGGCTAGTTTTTGATGTATTGTAGAGATGAGCTCTCACCAAGTTGCTGGGGCAGGTCTCGAACCTGTGGACTCAGGCAATTCACTCGCCTCGGCCTCCCAAAGTGCTGGGATGGCAGTCTGAGCCACCGAGCCTGGCCTTAAAAAGATGTTTCACCCCTGGCACTTCCACGTGAAGCCCTGTTGACCAGCATCCAGTGTCTCTCCTCAACTCACACTTCCCTCATCAACATCCACAGAGGTCTAGCTCCTGTGTCATTCCCTCAGTCGCGACCTGGGTCTGGTTTTTAAAAGCAACCAGCACACACAGAGGAGGTTCAGGGTGTGAACTCAGGGCGAAGCCACCTACGTGGAATTAATAAAAGGCCACATTGGGTTTTGATTGGAATCGGATGGGGCCTACGTTCTGTCAGGGCATAAGCCTAGTGAAGTCACAAGTTTCCCTTGGGCCGTTCCCTCCCTGCAGGCCCTAGACCCTGAGGGCTGCCCGCAAGAAGAATGAGCTTGTTTTCCTCCTGAAGATCAACAAGCACCAGGTCACGCTGACCCCCTTGACGGCATCTGGAAGTTTAATCTTCGGAAGGGCACTCTGCATTCTGGTGGACCCTCTGAGGCCAACCAGACCAGTGAGCCATGACCCCCATCTCAGAAACGCACTAGGCACAGGAAGACAATCTCCAACGCCTCTGGTTTCATCCCCAGCCCGTCAGCAGCCCCAATTCCCTAGCCCCCTGCCTGCCCGACTACCCTGAAGAGCCCTAGCCTCCGAATTCTGGGGAAGTGAATTTGGGAAATACCTCCCGTCTTCCTTGCTCAGATGCTTTGCAATTATTCAACAGCTGCTGTCTCAGTCTCGGCATTTCTGGGCATAAGAACCCAGGAGGTGAACCGAGGGCGGCGGCTCTTGCCTGTAATCCCAGCACTTTGGGAGACTGAAGCGAGAGGATTGCCTGAGTCCAGGGGTTCGAGACCAGCCTGGGCAACTCGGCAAGACATCGTCTCTACAATAAATTAAAAAAATTAGCCAGGTGTAGTGGTGCGCACCTGTGGTTCCAGCTACTTAAAAAACTAAGGCGGCAGGATCTCCTGAGACCAGTAGGTTGAGGCTGTGGTGGCCATGATCATGCCACTGCACTCCGGTCTGGATGACAGAGTGAGACTCCTACTCAAAAAAAAAAAAGAACCCAGGAGACTGTAACAGGAGCTGATAGGCCCAGGCTTCCAACTGGTTTTGTCTCTTGCTTGCTGTGTGACCCTGTGAGGATTTCTCCCCTGCGTTTCCTCATCCCTGAAATGGAGATGCCTGTGTGACATGTGTGAGTGCTGAGTGAGACAAGCCAGGTAGCTCAGCACAGGGCCCATGAGAGCACCGAACACATGACCAGTATTCCCATTCTCACCTGCAGTCATTCATTCTATTCCGTTTGGGTGTGGAGATAGTTCCAGAATTCTCACATCCTAACATCCCTCCCACCCAAGACCTCCTGGGTCCCACACTGGATCTGAATTCCACCCTGGGTGGCCAGCGTGAAGTCTATGGACGGTGTTGTTTTCCCACTCCTTCCAGTGGGACTCCCTTTCTTGTGCCACTGTTGGAAAGAATGGAGGAGATGGTCACCCAGGGAGGAGTTGGGCTTCTTTGTGAATGTCACCTAGCCTCTTAGGAGAAGTGACAAGCAAGTGGCCCCAAGGTGACAGGGCTCCCAGGGGAGGACCCCTGCCTCTGCCAGGCTCCTACGGCAGAGATGTCCAGATGCCAGCTGGCCGCAGAAGCACAGCCCTGGTGCTCCAAGCATTTGTGCAAAGGGCTTGCTCTTGGATCCCCCAGAGCTGCTTCCATCTCCAGAAGACCAAGATCCCACAGACAGGACATTCAAAGGACATTTGTAAAAGAAAAAAAAAATTCAAGTGCAGATAAACATGCAGGAGAACATTCAACCTTATGAGTCACCAAAAACATGCGGATTACAATGATACTATAGTTTACGATCAAGTTGGAATTTAAAAATAATCACATGAAATGTTGTAAGAGTCACTGGCATGGGCACCATCAGTGGGACTGTAAATTGAGACCCACGCTCTAGGAAACAATGGAAGAATAAATAATGAAAAAGTAAAAGGTGTCAGGTTCACATTCATTGAAGGAAATCTTCCGAGGGCTGCTTCTACCACGAAAGTGAATCACGCTTGCATAAAAGTCTACAGTGTAAATGAATATATGGAAACGTAGCCTACTCAGGCAGCAAGGGAGCTTATGAGCAGTGTATCAGCAATCTTAAAGTCAGCCCTACCTGTGGCTCAGTGATTCCACCTCAAAGACACCTAGAGCTGCATTCCAATGTAATAATTAGAAATGTGGACTAAAAAAATCTCCAAGGAAATCTGTTCATTGGAGCATTATTTGAGAAACTAAAAAAAAAAATAGAAGCAAAATGAAAGTTACAAAAATGCAGGCATGCTCATACAATGGCATCATATCATCCACTGCATGCCGAAGAATTTTTTTGTGGCATAGGAGAATATCAAAATTAGAATGCGAGGTGAAAAATATCAAAACGCAAGTTGTGCATAGAGCGTGAGCTTATCTATACAAGTAATGTTCGAAAAAAGAAGAGGAAGAAATATATAAAATAGAAATACATGAGATAGCATGATAACATGTGTCTTTAGGTATTGGATTATGAGTAATTTTTATGACATTTTTGAAAGTTCAAAGTGGACATAAATTGAAAATGAATGTAGAAATTCCTACTTTCGTTTTTTTTTTTTTTTTTGAGTTGGAGTCTCACTCTGTCGCCCAGACTGGAGTGCAGTGGCCGCTCCCGGCCACCACAGCCTCAACCTGCTGGGCTCCGGCGATCCTTCCGCCTCAGTCTTCCGAGTAACCGGAATTACAGGCATGTGCTACCACGCCCGGCTGATTTTTTGATTTATTGTAGAGATGAGGTCTTGCTGTCCAGGCGGGTCTCGAACCCGCGGGCTCAGGCAATCTACTCACCTCAGCCTCCCAAAGGCGTGGGATTATAGGCTGAGCCACTGAGCCTGGCTCTACTTTAGTATTTTTGTGTAAGGTGGGCTCATGAGTGGATGTAGTGGGAGGTGAGAGGTGGGTAGACAAGTGGCAGATCAGAGTAGGAGGTGACTTGCTTGGACAAGGCCCTGGGTGGGGGACATGGGCCAATGTTTGGAGATGTTGCAGTGGACTTCTTTCCAGGGGGCCAGTGAGTCTTCATATCCCGCTTAAGTCTCCTCCCTCTGGCTCTGTTCCAGGACTGTATGGATTTCTTACCACTGACGACCAATGCCCAAGCCAACCAGGAGTCCAGCAGGGCCAGCTAGCTCCCCGAAGGTGACAGCACAGAGGTACTCAGGGGCCTGTTTCCTGGACTGAGTGGACACTCAAAGCCTGTGTGGCAGAGACCATTAGTAAAATCTGAGGACACATCGCCACACTTCCGACTATACCAACTGAGTCTACACACAAGACAAACCTACCTCAGCTAAAAGATCTGCTCAGCTTCACCAGACTGTGACCTTGGCTATGTCACTTCTCACCTCTGGCCTCATCTTTCTCATTTGTTGAATGAACAAGTTGTCTTTTATGAACTCTAGTCTCCAGCCTGGTGGAAGCTGCAAAATCTCATGAACTTTGGCTGCCTTTTCTGTGTTCTCTCCTTTCTAGAACCTCCACCAGACCATGGCCTCGCAGCTAGACTTCAGGGGTGGTGGTTTGCAAGCCAAGCCACCTGCCCCCTGAGAGCTTCGCCTTCCTGGTCCTTTTTTCTTGGTCATATTGGCATTTCATAAGAACGGGGGAAGGACAGTGCATTTCACAGGATCAGATAGTCAGGAACACACCAGAAACGGAAAAGCTCTCCAAGTCCACAGTCCTGAGAGGCACCCAGAATGGGTGTGTCTGTTGTTTCTGTGTCTGCTCACAGGACAATTCTGTCTTTTCCTTCACACTTTGACCGACCCAGAGATTTCTGCTCAAGAGATTGTCTTCACTGGGTTATGAGACCTTAGCTTCCTAGCTTGCAACCTGGCCCAGAGGTTCAAGAAACACTTCAAGAGGAGAGAGGTAGAACCTTGTCCAATACAGCAGAAGCCTTGTTCTTGGAGCCTTCCTGGGGATAACAACCCTCTTAAATCCCTCATTCTAAGTCTGAGTCTAAATTCTAGAATGTTCCAAGAAGGGAGATGCATACACCATTTGGATCAACAAGTACCTGACATCAGATATTGACTTCAAGATCTCACAGGAACAGTGCAAAAAGGAATCCTGCCATGAAAAACAAACAAACAACAACAACAAAACATGAATTGAGGGGCTGCAGGGATGAGAACATAGAACAGTTTAGAAGATCTTGAAATGACACAAAATGTGCAACATGGTCCGACATGCACGCAGGCAAAAAACCTTTGCTGAACACCTAGAGTGGACCAGACCAGGTGCTGGGTGTCAGGTGTCAAGGTGGCCACGCAGGACGAGACTCTGGCCTCCAGAAGCATCCCTCATACCATGATGGGGTGAGACCCGGGCAGGCGCACAGAGCCCACCCTTGGAAGGGTCCGGCACTTGGTTTCATCTCTGCTGTTGCTGTCTTGAAGTGAACAACATTGAGCAGGAATGCGTTCCCTCTGTCCTCTGAGCTCTGCAAGTGACGTCACTGTTCCTGGCTGGGGAGGAAGCAGACAGATAGGCAAGATAAATCTGGATGTTGATGAGTCCAATGAAGAAGACTCAACCAGACAACAGAGTAGAATGTGGGGCTGGGCAGATGGGGAGAGGGGGTGGGGAAAGCACTGACCAAATGCTCCTGGAGGACATCTCTGAGGAGTGATATTGGAACCAAGACTTCACTGAGAAGACGCCATCTTACAATAGAGTGTCCCAGGTGGAGGACACGGGAGGTGCAGAGGCCCTGAGGCAGGAATGGGCTTCTTGAACCCAGGACCTGGAAGAAAGTCAGTGTGGCTGGAGTGTAGTGAGTGAAGGCGAGGCCATGAGGAGGTGGGCAGGGCCCGATGCCACAGGGCTCTGTAGTCCCTGGAGGGAGCTGGGCTTTACCCTGCTGTGGTGAGGCACCCTGGAAACTGTTCTGCAGTGGTGTGAGGACTGGCTCTGTGCAGGGCGGGTGGAGGCAGGTGGAGGCCGTGTCCAGGCGGGGAAGAGGAGAGCTGTGGAAACAGAAATGGATGGATTCCAGAGAGATTTGGGAGGGGAAACTGATGGGATTTGCTGAGGAATCGGATAGGGTGTGTTTAAAAATAAAGAATCAAGGACAACGTCTAGGTTTGGGGCCCCAGCCAGCGATGGATGGTGGAGCCATTCACAGAAACGGGGGGCGTGGGGAGGAACAGTGTTGGAGGGGCACAGCGTTGTGTCTGGCCATGCTGCATTAGCCATCCCTGGGAGATACTGAGTGGACACCGGACTTCCGTTTGCATGCAGACACAGACTATTCTGAGAAAGAAAAGGCCGTGACCATCTTTTTTTTTCACCTTTAAATTTTTAATTTTAAAGTTGTGGGGTACAATTCTGGGTTAGGTATACAAATTTTCATTGTGCAGGTACCCTTGTTGATGAGGTGTGGCCCCCTTCCCCAGGCAGATTCCCACTAATGCCAATCTCACCTCCTCGCCCACCCCCCACCGCCGCAGTTTCCCGCTACTATCAATCCTTTTCTTATAGCATTATGATCGTTGTTCATGTGCTACTCAGTTCTTTGTTTCTGTGAAAGATCACTCAGAATTACAGACTCCAAGTCCATCCAGGTTCATGACAATCTTAAAAGAACAGGAGACAGTAGTCACCTCACACCCAAACCAACACTCACAGTACAACAGCCCGTGTCATCCGGGACAGTCCAACCCAATCTCACCTGCATCTCGCAGCAGCTGCTCTGAGCTAGCGGGGCTGCCATGGTGGACATTTCTGAATAATCGAGTTCTTTCTTTTTTCCTGGCATCTAGCATGAGCCGCATTTAGTAGTCACTTAATAAACACTCTCTCCTCCTGCAGGTGGACCCCCCCCCCAAGAGTCCCACCTCAGAGAGAGGGTCTGGGCGTGCAGGGACTGAAGCCTCCTGGCTTCATTCCCCAGGGGCATCGGGAGAGGATCTGTGTGAAGACCACCGAGACCAGCGGTGCTTTCCCCGTGTGTCTCCTGCCCCGTATCCCGAGCACTGGCCCAAGTCCATGGAGTCCTGTCTTGGAAGGTAAGAGCACTGGGTGCTCATCCCTGGTAGCGTTCAGGGTGTGACATCGTGGAACTTTTTTTCCTTACGAGGTAACATTCACAGACCATGAAATGCCCAGGTTATCCGTGTGCACTTGGGTGAGCTTTCATAGACAAGTCTGTCTGTGCAGCCACCACACCCCTCAAGAGATGGAATTTTCATTACCTGGAAAGTTCCCTTGACCTCCTGCTGAGCCCATTCCTACGCCTCCACGGGAACGACTGTTCTGGTTTCTGTGACTAGGGATTAGTCTTACTGGTTGTTGAGTTCCATAAAATGGAATCAGTTAGTATGCGCTTTTGTTATCATCTGCTGCTTTTTCTTTGTGAGCAGTGGTCCATCATGTGGATGTACCACCGTCTCCTTCTCCGTGCTGCCTGTGACAGGCGCCTGGGTGGTCTCCAGATTGTGGCTAAAACCCACAAAGCCGCTGTGACCCTGCTTGTGTCAGCCTTAGGTGGCTGCATTTCTCCTGGGTAGACATCCAAAGGCGGAAGCGTCGTGAGATTTTCAATAGGGCCTTGGAAGAGCTGCCTCCCGCCCAATCCCAGATGGTCCCCACCCGCCCTGCGTGGATACCGTTGTAAAATATTATCCAAATGCTCACCCAGATGCCAGTCGCGAGTGTCCAACCCACCCTTTCTAGCCAAGGAGTTTTATCCTCTCCATTCACATACTGTGCTCGGAATTTAATTAACTCGATTGAGGAACGTGACACCAGGGCCAGCTTATAGCTGCTGTAACATTGAGGGGTTTATGGACAGACATTAAAACCAAAGCCATAGAGAGGCTGGCTGGGGGCCAGACACATCACCAGCAAGAAGGGTAAAGAGGTGTTGAAAATAAAATTTCATTTTCCAGCTGCGGTGATGAGCAAGTCATGTTCCAGCTTCACGGTGGGGTCACAGCCTAACAAATGAAGCAGGCACCGGGGATGGCGTCGGAAGCCCACGCAAGCAGCGAACCGCGGAGGATTTAGTAGCCCCACGTGGGGGCTGGAGCTGTCGCAAGAACGACCTCAGTGAAGGATTTTAAGTTTGCGTCCTTTTGTGCACAAATCCTCATGGTTGCAATCGAGAGAATCACCTGGAACCTATTTAACTAAATCGCTTTTCACAACAGGTCAGACGCAGCAGGATTTCTTCTGCATTTACCCAGGGCAGGAGAGTCACGTCCCGGCCAGGACCATCCTCTGGGGCGGAGCCTGTCCCTTCAGAGCCACCGTGCAGTGAGACAGGTGACGGGCGGCCCCCGCAAGCCCAAGTTGGCAACGCCCACCAGGTTCCTGGACTTGGTGTTCCTCCTCCCGGTGGCTCTGCTGCCCAGACACGTACACCTTCTGCAGAGGTGCCCTTGCCCCATGCCTTTCCCCCTCTCCTGGAGGTCGTCTCAGATGCCAGTTCTTTCACATGACCCTTGCTGTGTCAACACAGACCGATGTAGTCCACGTGCCCTTCTCAAGGGTGGCGGCGCTCTCCTATCCATCTCCACTCCCCATTGCATCCGTGGGTGTATTAAGCCATTTTGTGTTGTTGTAATTTATAAAGGAAAGACGTATATTTGGCTCATGGCTCTGCATGGCGCCAGCATCTTCTGGTCTTCTGGTGAGGCCTCAGGACGCTTGCTGTCACGGTGGAAGGTGAAGGGGAGCAAGCTGGTCACATGGCAAGAGTGGAAGCAAGAGGGAAGGAGATGCCAGGTTCTTTTAACAACCAGCTCTCATGTGAACTAGTCGAGCGAGAACTCATTACCATGAAAATAGCACCTGCACACGTATGTTTATCGCAGCGTTGTTCACGATAGCAAGATCATGGAACCAACCATGCTGTCCATCAAAAGAGGACTGGATAAAAAAACGTGGTACATATACACAGTGGAATATTCCGCAGTCATAAAAAAGAACAAAATCATGAATTTCGCAGCAACCTGGGTGGAATTAGTTTATCATACTGAGTGATCTCTCACAGAAACAAAGATCTGAGCATCACATGTTCTCACTCATAAGTGGGCCTTGAACAACTACCGTCATACTATAAGAAAAGGATTGACAGTGGCGGGAAACTATGGGAGGGCAAGGAGGGGAAGGGAGGTGGGATTAACGGTAGTCAATATCTGTCTGGGGAAAGGGGGGCACACCTCATCAACAAGGGTACCTGCACAATGAATATTTGTATACCTAACCCTTAACTGTACCCCACAATTGAAATATATATATATATATTTAAAAAGAAAAGAAAAAGAAGATAGCACCAAGCCATCCATGGGGGATCCGCCCCCATGATCCAATCACCTCCCACCAGGCTCCACCTCCAACACTAAGGACCACATTTCAACATGAGATTTGGAGGGGACAGACATTCAAACCGTATCCATGTGCTGGGGCATGCCCCCACAGCAGCTCATTATTCTCTCACAGTCCTAGAGGCCACACATCTGAGATCAAGGTGCCAGCAGGGCCATACTCCCTCCAAAGGCCCCAGGTCTCTCTCCAGCTTCCGGTGGCCCTGTGGCTCGTGGCAGCATCTCCCTGATCTTCCCGTGGCATTCTCCCTGAGTGCATGTCTTATTTCATGACGTTCTTTTTATAAGGACACCGGTCACATTGGATCAGGGGCCCGTCCCACTCCAGGGTGACCTCATTTTGACGTAACTACTTACATCGGGAATGACCCTATTTCCAAATAAGGTCACGCTCTGATGTACAAATTTGGGGTAGGGATGGGACACAATTCAGACCTGAAAATCTAAACTCGTGCCTTATCCACCATTTGCCAGGCCCTGGGGAAGAAGCCATGAACTCAATTGCTTTCTTAAATCATTCAAATGTATGTGAATGCCGGAAATGAACATGCTTTCAGGTTCTCATCTTCCTAAGAATCTTCTCGTCTGGAACTGGGTTCGGGAAAGGGACGAGGAAGCCACCGGGCTCCTGTGTGTCCCTCCCCTTCAGCCCTGGGCCTCGACACTGCGTGGAAGTGAGGTTGGCTGTCATCCCTCTGAAGTCGTCCCTGCCAGGCTCGAGCAGGATTTCTCCATGGAGACTTGCAGTGAGAACCCAGTGAGACAGCGCTCTCTCCTCCACTTTGAATCCAATGTGTGTGATTCAACAGTCCCCACGGTCTTTGAGTTACGTCTGCAAGAAGCCCTGCTAGTTGGGAAAGTGTGACATTAGGCAGCAGTCCACAGGACCGCCCCCACTTTTGACACCAGCAAGTTCAGGGGCCCTCAAGACCACTTTTCGTTTCGATGATTCACGAGAAAGACTCAGAACTCCCCGACAGGTGTTATAGTCACAGCTATGGTTTATTCCAGGGAACAGACACAGATTACAATCAGCAGGCAGGGCAGGGACCAGGAGGGCCCTAAGCATGGAGGCTCCGAGTGTCCCCTCCCCCTGGAGTCATGAAGGGTGTTATGATAATCGCACAGTCTTGCCAACACAGGAAGCTCCTCCAAGCCAAAGTTTTCACTGGGGCTACATGACATGGGCGTGGCCAAATCCCCACGCGGCTGACCCCAGCCTCCAGCCCCTCCAGGGCTCGAGCTGATACGAGGTGGTAGAAAGGCCCCACCCCAAATCACACGGTTAGACTATTTGGTGTGACTCAAGGCCCCAGGAAAACAAAAACACTGCTATTACTCAGGATGTTCCAAGGGTTTAGAGACCCCCGCCCAAAGCTGCGAGCAAGGGCCAGGTTAAATTTCTTATTACCCAGGGAGGGATCCGTGCGTGTTTCCTAGGAGCTGACCTGGAGGTCTCCTGTTCCACACTCTACATTGCGGAGTGAACCCATTACGAAATGCGCTCTAGAATCTAGATACGCCATGCTCCTCATCATAGGACTTTGAAATTTGGGAAGAACTTGAGGAACTGCTTTGATGGTGGGAGAGGCTTGCAGTTAAAACCACACCCTTGGCCGGGCTCGATGGCTCAGCCTGTAATCATGGCAGAGACGAGTGGATTGCCTGAGCCCACGGGTTCGAGACCAGCCTGGGCAACTTGGCGAGACCTCGCCTCTACAATAAATCAAAAAATTAGTCAGGCATGGTAGTGTGTGCCTGTAGTTCCAGCTACTTGGAAGGCTGAGGTGGAAGGATTGCCTGAGCCCAGCAGGTCGAGGCTGGGGTGGCCATGAGCATGCTGCTGCACTCCAGCCTGGGCGATAGAGTGAGACTCCAACTCAAAAAACAAACAAACAAAAAATACACCTTGGAGTAATCAAATGCTCCCTCTACTTTGCCAGCAAGGAGGACTCTTGACCTAATCGAGAGTGCAGGAAGGGGCTTTTTCCCTCATGGACAGAGTCTGTGCTGGACACTTCGCAGCTCTCCGTCACATGCAGTGCAGTCCTTATAATCTTCCTTGGGGTTCTATCTGCTTTTCTCCACAAAGCCCCATAGAATCGGGAAAGAGGAGCCTCATGCTGCGCCAGAAACACATCGCGCTGAAACCGATGCCCAGAGCGAGGGCGGAGTCCCAGGAGTGAAAAGCATAAACCATACCACAGAGAGTTCTATGCCACGGAAAGTTCTGCACCACGGGAAGTCCCATCCCCCTCACCCTGTACCCTGAAGGAGATTTCAAGATCTTGGATCCCAGGGAGAAAGGTGTGCCAAGCCCAGTGCCTGGATGGCCCTGCCTCTCTCCACAACCACCCCTGGAGAAAGCTTGATCTGGAATTCTTGAGGCTTTGCTCCTTTCAAATCAAGCCCTCTGCCTCCCACCCCAGGAAGTCGAAGACGGGAAACAAGGCGATGCAGCCCACCCTCAGCGAGGTCTGGTTCTCAGCAAGGTCTGGTTCTCCGTCCCTTCTTGTTGCCCTGGAGGTCAAGCCGTGAGCAGGTTCAGCGCCACGAGGCTCAGGAGAGCAAATCCTTGGTAATGACAGCGAATGCTCGCTGCAGGGATGAGTGTCATCTTTGCCTGACTGGGCTCCAAGGCTCCACGACTGTGATGGTCAATTCCAGGTGTCAACAGGACTGGAATGAGGGACACAGACGGGCGGTGAGGGGCTGTTTGGCTGGTGGGTGTGTCTGAGGGCATTTCTGTAACCCGGCCCCGGGAGACTTCGGTGCCCCAGAATTTTTGGTGAATGAAAGAATGAGAATTCTGACCAGGTCCTTTCCTGCTTGCACATGCGAACCGTTTGCTTTTTGCCCAATATCACTTGTTCTACAATAGATGCTACTGATGTGCCGTTTCTTTGTCAAGCAGGAGGAGATAACTTCAGGTCACAGAAACCTTCTGCAGAAGGAACGGATGCCTTTGAAGCACGTCGCGACCAGCTGCTGACGCCCAGAAGACTGGTTTCTCAAGGTGTCACCTGAGACTGAAGAAACACAGACTTTTCTCCTCAGTCCCCTGAAACCCCGCTCCCTTCCTCCGTAGCTGCATAGAAACTTCCAGCTTCATCTTCTTGTTAAGATGAAACCCTTCTCTATCCCCAAGCACCGGTGTCTCGGTGTTTGGTTCCAGCGGCCTGTCAGGCACACAAGCCTGTCTTGGGGGTTGGACAGCGTTTCCGGAAGAGACTGACCTTGTGAGTCAGTGGACTGGGAGAGGGAGACTCACCTTCAGTGTGGGCGGGCACCAGGCCATCGACTGGGGGCGGAGCTAGAACAGAGCTGGAGGAACAAATGGGACGTTCAGCTTGCTTTCTCTCCTCCTCTCACCTCTCTCTCTCTCTCTCTCTCTCTCTCTCTCTCTCTCTCTCTCTCTTTCCCTTTCCCCGTCCCCATCTCTCGAAGCAGTGCATCCTTTCCTTCTCCTTTCCTTGGACAAGAGACTCCGGGTTCTTTATCCTTTGGATTCTGGGATTCTGGGACTGACACCAGTGGCATCCCAGGGACTCCCAGGCCTTTCAGCCTCAGACCAAAGGCTGCAGTGTCAGCTTCCCTTGTTTCGAGGCCTTCAGCCTTGGACCGAGCCTTCCACTGCCTTCCCTGGGAGCCATGCCACCATCATTCTCCAACTTACAGATGGCCGATCGTGGGACGTCGCTTCTGCCAATCCTCCCTGAGACATTCCTTGTCATATATTTATCCTATTGGGTCTGTCCCTTTGGAGAACCCCGGCTAATACAATGGCCTTGCAGGCCCTGGTATGAGCTGGCAGGATGGAGAAGGGCTTCACTCAGGGTCACAAAGGGATTATGGAGGCCAAGCCCAGCCACACACAAGCCCGTGCTCGCTGCCCATGTCAGCCCTGGCCTCATGTCCTAACAGCCTCCCCCTCATGAGATGTACTACCACACCATCCCTTCTAGTCTTCCCTCCAACAAAAACACCTTTCAACAGGGATTAAGGTTAGAGATGCTTGACGAAAACAGACTCTAGAAGCAGAAGTGTTTTGCAATCCTGCACCCACCATTACTCACCACTAAGGAGCTGGCCGTTTTCTCAAAGGCAGAAGGTTCGAAGGTGCAGACCGTGCACAGCGACTATCCTTGTGTCTCCATTGGCTCTCAACTCAGGCATGCAGGATAATTCCTGAACAGGGCCACAGGGCTCTAACTGTGACAGGCCCACGATGGGGAATTTAAGAGCTCGCCATGAGAAAGGAACGGCTACATCGGGTGGCGCTCACTCTACAGTGCAGGCCAGGCCCAAGAGGACGCAGCCAACAGATGTCGCAGGGTCATTCTCCAGTGACTCTCAGGCCCTGGATGGATGCAAGGCTGCTCTGTGGGCAAAGTGTTCACACGCCTCCCCCCTCAGTCACAGCAACACCTCCAGAATGATTCTGCGACACGCCTGCTGCCTAGCGGGGGCTCGGTGAGCAGCTGCGGGTTGGATAAATACATGAATAAATCCTTCCATTTGGATCAACATCGAGGAAACCTGCTCACTGGGAAACACAAATTTCCTTCCCACTCAGCCATGCCTGGCTCTTTTCAAGTGCTGTGAGGGAAATAAGTGAGATGAGGTGGTAAAATACATGGGGAAAGTCTGGCCTCATTGCAGAAGTCAGAGATGGCCTCTGGACGAAGGTGACATTTGTCCTGAAAAATTACTGAGAAGAATTAGGCCATGGAAAGCTCCCAAGGATAAAACACTCTAGACAGAGGAAACAGCTCTAGCACAGGGGTCCAGGCTGAAGAGCAGACAGACTGTGAAGCTGGAAGTGGGGAAAGAGAGAGGGTCAAGAAGGAAGGGAGATCCCAGAATGCCAGAGACCTGGTGGGGCTGGGGGGAGGCTGGGGGGAAGATGAGGTGGGATGAGCCCAAGGACTTGCTAAGTGCCGAATAAGGTCAAAGATGAGTTTGGAGCTCAGGTGGGAGGGGGATAGTCTGAATGCATTCTGGAAAGTTCTCTCTGATTTCTGTCCCCCAAGGGGCAAGGGAGGAAACACAGAGAACTTTGAGAAAGTAACCAAGAGACGATGCTCACTTGCACCAGTGAGGAAGACAGCAGAGGTGGAAAGAGCCCCATGGGAGGAACATTTTGAGGGAGAACTGATGGAATTGGGGTCTGTGAGGGCCAGGTAGAGTGAGCATCAAGTTTGATTTCAATACTTGTTGAGTTGAACACCTACTTCCAGGGTGAGATGGAGAGGCATAGAGACAAAGGTTTGGGGGTGGACCGGGATCTTCTTTTGGCCTTGCAAAATTTGAGAGACCTACCCAGGAGGAGTTTTCAAGTAGGTATATGAGTGGTTAGAATGCGGTGGAGGAGGCAGGGCTAGAGATGAAACTTGAGAGTTATCGGAGCAGAGATGGTTTTTAAAGCCATGGGGTTGGATGTGATGAGCCGGGAAGTGAATGTCGTTCAAGGAGAGATGAAGGCGAAGTATAGTGCCCCGCTTTCTTCAACATTTAGACTTGGGGAAGATGAGGAGCTAGATGAATAGGCTGAAAAATCAGGAGAGGGGGAGAGAGAGAGAGAAAGAGAGAGAGAGAGAGAGACGACATGCCTTAGAACGTAAGTGAGAGGATCAAGCAAGTCAGTACAGATGACTGGTCTACTGGGCTTGACATTATGGGGGCTGGCTCCTTGGACAAGGAGAGTTTCCATGGAGTGCTGGGGTCAGAAGCGATATTGCAACACACTGAGGAGTTGACGGACAGCAAGGAAGTGGGGCTGGTGTGTAGAGGCCATGATTTCCAGAAGTTTGGTATGAAGAATGGGAAGAAAGAGAAGTGGAGCAATCACTGGAGGAGGATGTGGGTCAGAGGGGAGATTTATTTTGTTCTGAAGATAGGGGATACTACAGCCGGCGATATCCTGATGGGAATGGTACAGCCAAGGGAGGGTTTGATGGTACCAGTGAGAACGAAGCCTCGGGAAAGACAGGGGATGGGCTTTAAAGCACAGCGGGTCTGGATAAGAGCAAGGATGGTTTCCTTATTGCACCCTGACGGAAGACAGGGCTACTGACATATAGGTGAGTTGATGGGTTTGGAGCTGAGAATATGAAGGAAGTTCTCCCTGATTACTCCCATTTTCCTAGCTAGGAAGAGAGATCATCAGCCTGAAGAGGAAATACGGGAGATCTGAGGAGAAGGTAATAAGTGTCCATCTCCCTTTTCTAGAGAAACGTGGTAGGGTTGTCGGTTAATACTGTGTATCTTGTTGAGGTTCGTGGTCGTGAACTTAAAGTGCAACCAGCTAGCCAGAAAGCGTACAAATTTTCCTTCAGTCATTTTCAGCTACCTGGATACAGGTGCAGGGAAGGCAGTTGTCGGGTTCAAACAAAACCGGCATCTCCTCCAGCAAATATAAAGGAGATAGCAGGGCAAGGGTGTCCATAACATGTGCACTTGTATTCATTGGGATGCCCTAGCTGCAAATAACAAAATTCCCAAATCACGGTGGATGAAGAAATGAAGGTCATTTTTCATTCCACATAACCAGAAGTCTAGAGACAGGCAGTTCAGGAGCACAGTGATGTCAGGAGGCTAGGCTAAGGCCTATGAAATTATCCTGGTCTCCTCTTGGCAGTTTGAAATGGCTACAAGTAGTGTAGATATGATGAAATATTTCTCTCTCTCTAAGAGGAGAATTAGAAGAAATCTGAAGATGATGATAAGTTTAAGAAATCATTAGGGGAATCATGATTAGGGGTTTCAAGCAAAGGCAACTACCATAAGAACAAAATTAGACTGTATATATATTTTAAACTATCCAATGGAATCGGGAATGAATTAAGTAAGTAAAGCATAGAAAATGGGAAATAGAAAATAAGATCGTGAAAGTAAATGAGAGTATAACAGAAATTGCAATAAATGTAAATGAGTTAGATATACCAATTAAAAATAGAGACTCAGATTAGCTCTAAAAGGAAGAACTAGCAATAAGTTATTCTTCAGCAACATTTTTTTTAGTCAAGATCTTACTCTGCCACCCAGGCTGGAGTGCAGTGGCATGATCATGGCTCACCACGGCCTCCACCTCCTGAGTTCAGGTGATCCTTCTGCCTCAGCAGGTGCATACCACCATGACTGGTTCATTTTTTAAAAAAAATTTTGTAGAGACAAAGGCTTGCTATGTTTGCCTAGGCTGGTCTTGAACTCCTGGGTTCAAGCAATCCTCTCACCTCAGCTTCCTAAACTGCTGGGATTACAGGTGTGAGCCACTTCAGCTGGCCTTAAACAACATATTTAAAACAGAAAATAGAGAAAGGTTAAAGATAAAAGGATGTTAAAAGATATACTATGAAAATAAAAGACAAAAGCAGCTAAGGTAGCTATATCAATATATTTTAAAAAGGATTTACGGCCAAAAAATCCATTATAGACAGAAAGGAACATTATATAATCTACAGAAATGGTATGTACCTAATATATACCCTTAAAATGTATCAAACAACCAACCAGTGCAGGAACCACTGGGAGGACAGATCAATAACTGTTGTTCAAGTTTTATTATACCCCTCTCAGAAACTGATAGAGCAGAAAAAAATAAACAGAGATACTAAAATATAAGTAATGCTATTAATAAGCATGAGCTATTATTTACACATATATGGAAATCTATAACCGACAAATAGAGAATAACTTCTTTATGAACACATACAGAATATCTACAAAATTAGACTCCACAAATAAGTTTTCAAATTCTAACAGAACTTATTACCATAGGTAAGTTATACCACAGTAAAAAAGTTAATTAAGAAATGTACTCTAACAGCCTTAATAAAAAGCTGTATAAACTATATTTGCCAACTTTAAGGCAATAACATTATAAATTAAAAATGTAAGAGCAGATTAAAATCATATGCTTGGAAGCCAAACAGTGCATTTCTAGATGGCCCTGGGTTAGCGAGAAAGTCATAACGGAGTTAGGAAATATTTGCATCTAAATGAGAATATAAAAATTATATATCAGAATTCTAGGGCATAGTTAAAGCAGTTCACAGAGGAAATTTTATAGCTTTAAATGATTGTATCAGGAAGAATAACGGTTAAAAATAAATGAGCTGTCCACACAAAAACTTTCCAAGAGGAATCATGTCAGCGTTGTTTTGAATTTTTTAGTTCCAGAGAGTAGAAACAACTCAAATGTCCATCACCTGCTGAATAGATAAATAAATGCAATATATCCATGCAATGGAATATTATTCAGCAATAAAAAAGCATGAGGTACTGATACATTCCAGAACACAGATGAATCTTGAAGACATTACGATAAATGAAAGAGGCTAGTCACTATGGACCACATATTATTGTATGATTCTATTTATATGAAATACCCAGATTAAGCAACTCTATAGAAGACAGAAAGTAGATTGGTGGTTGTCTTGGCCTGTGATGGTGGGGCACTTGGAGGCTGACGGCTAAGAGTGTGGTTTTTTGGTTTCTTTTTCAGGTAGTAGAATGTTCTAAAATTGATTGTGGTGATGGATGCACAATTATATGAATATACTAAAGACTATTGAATAGTATGCTTTAAATGGGTGGATCGTATGGTATGGGAATTACATCTCAATAAACCTGTCAAAATATGAACCTAATGCTTATAACACGTCGACTGCATTTTAGCGATGAGGAAACCACAGCACAGAGAAGTTCATGCACACGAGGGCCAGTGGTCCGGCTCCAGCCTCTGTTTCGTTAGTTCTGCATCTGCAAGAGCTTCCATACTAGCCACTGCTCACTGAGGAAATGTAGCAAGATACTCGATTAGGATAAAAGTAAAGTTAGTGTCTTTCCTTGCATGATCGTATATCAAAATAAATTCCAGACGATGAGATAAACGCACAAACCAACCCATTCAACTACACAGAAATGTAGGGAATTTCAAGGTAGAAAATACCTTTTGAGGCACAAAAACACCAAAGAAAGAGCAACTGAAACAAATCAAATTGTACCGATACGCTGAAATTTGAAAAAAAGAGCATGAACAAATTAAAAGCCGAAAGACAAACTAGGAAGAAATATGTGTAATATGTATGGAAGATGATGACTTTGAAAGTAAATTGTGAAGCTAGAAAACGAAATAGCTAGCCAAGATATAAAACATTGTACTTAATAATAATAAAAAATGAGGCAAAATTAGGTATGAAAAAGTCAAATTGTTGAGGCTTAAAACTGAAGGAGACCAGACCATAAGCTGACAAGGTCCTTGTGTTCTCGGCTTGTGTTCAAGGAACCAAGCCTATGCTCCCTCATCTCGCAGCCGATGTGATGTGGGGAGCAGACAAGCACCGCCACTGTAGCAGGCCTTGAGTGCCCCAGGCTTGTAGGCAACCGTCTCGCCTGGAAGCTCTGCATCCCAGCCGAAGGCAGGCTGTGAGGAACGCAGCCTGCGACACGAAGCAGTGTCTTGAATGCTCACACGTCCGGGTGCACATAGTACAGATCAAGTCTTAGCTACAATAAGGCGCTAGGTACACAAAGATAAACGCAGAACAGCTCGCCTTCTAATAGCAACATAATTCCGCTGTGGTTCCCTCATCTCCCCTCACCTTGATTTGTTACTTTATAATAAAGCAAAGCGACATGACGTCAATCACGCCTGGCCCGGATGCCTGGCCCCAAAGCTGATACTGCTTGTTTTTGCAATAATCCCTTGTACAGTTTTGCCCTATATAAGAAGCATGCTAAATAATGAACAGGCTCTCACCTACTGAGGAGAGAGACCTCCCAATCCCGCTATCTCTTGTCTTTCTTTCTCATTCCCTCCCCCCACCTCAGGCCCTGCTCTGTGGAGGCTGGACCTCCGCATAAAACAAAAGGTAGCACACAGGGTTAATACCAGTGCTGTAAAATGACGCTCCTATTCATTGCACACAGGGAGAATCCCTGACTTCTGAAGCACCATTCGGCAAGAAGCATCCGACACTTACGTAAGCACATACCTTCGACGTGGGTGTCCTGTTTAGCCATTTATCCTCAAATAACAATTAAACAAACACGCAAATATTTATAGGCAGATACTAATTTATAACAGCCAGAAATGAGAAACCTTCCAAAAATGTGTAAGAATAAGCAAACCGTTAAACAAATCATAATAAATTCATATAACAAATTATATATCAGCTATAAAGCTACTGACTGGCACCTGGAAATGTGAGGAATAAAACGCTGGGTGAATAAAAGCAGGACACAAAAATTAAAGGACAGTAGACTCTCAATCTGAAATAGCTAAATACATTGACATACACCCAGAACAAAAAATAAGGAAAAGAACACGGCCGGATAGCTAGCTGGCACTCAGTAATATCATAGAATTACTGCTTGAAAATGAGTATGAAAGATAAACACCAAAATATGAGCACTGGCTTCAGGGAGGTGTGATTTGGGATGTTGTCTTGTCCATATTTTGTTCATTCTCTAACTTTTCTATAGTCAACACGAATTATTCTTATTATCAGAAAGTAACTTAGTTAACTTTTAAATGCTGTAGAGATGCTGAGTAAAATACTGAAACTGTCCATTATATTCAACACGTAGGTGAAAAAACCGGATAAAAATCCAAACTAAGCAGAGGCAGGACAGAGAGGTGATGGGAGTGCCTTTAGATTTATCTGAGTGCCTTTGGAGTTAATTTTCAGTTCATTGTCCCTGTACAAGATAAAAGCCACAACTGCTATCAACAACAAAAACATTTCCATGGGTTTTCTTTCGTTTTTGATTCTGAGTCAGTAATTTACTGTCCCTTTCAACAGAGCATGTTACCAGTCTGGCTCATAACAGGTGGAAAATGGCAGCTGTTTTGCCGAAAATTGCAAGAACGATTCAGAGGCCTGCATGCCCTCATGTGAAGCATCACAGGGCAGGTGTTAGCTCTTCGAGGCCACTCCTCCCTCCGACAGAATCCCTCTCCTTCCACGTGTGCACTTGGCGGTGCAGAACCCTGGATTGCTATTCGCCCTTTGGCCACCGGCATCATCACAGCAAATGAGCAGGGAGAGCGAAAGTCCTTAATAACGCACAAAATGACCCAAATTTCTGGAGATTGGAGACATAAAAATGTAACAAAGAACTCCTAAAACCCTGTTAGTTAGGAGAGCCAGGCTGCCTCATAATCTATCCGTAAGAGTAGCTGAAATGTTTCTGGAGAGCAGCTGAGGCACAGATAATAAAGATTTGGGAACGCTTCTGAGCCAAACAAAATAATGTGATTCATATTAACCAGCTGCATTATGGACCCAGAGTCATTCTGTCTGGTTCATCCCAACATCTACTCCAGAAGTCTCCCCACCTTCCTCCCCCCTCCGCCACCCACACACACTCAGATTTACATTTATGGTCCCAAAACTGGTTTCAAATTCTTGCTCTTTGGAGAAATGAAAAATAGTGTAGCAACTGTAGCACTTTTCTACGAAAGGCTGGTAAAAGTTTAACTGCAGAGAGATGGTTGACATGATAGCTACCACAAGCATCTCACCGCCTCTAAATCTCCCTTTGTCACTCCCGACATGGTTTGCTGCTGGGTTGCGACCCCTTTACAAAATGGCATTTCCCGCCTCTCCAAATGTTTGTCCACACCCCTGGAGATCAGGACTTGAAGCCCGATTTGACACGAATAAAAATATTGGTGATGAGGTGGACGTTCCCACTTTCGCTCTGCTTGTGTTCTCCCAAGGGGAGCCTCTGAATGTGGCAGGTGGCTCTCCGTGGGCAGCCTCTGCAATCCCCCAGCTTCCTCACCTCACACCTGACCACTTCACTCATCTGCATCCCCTGTCCACCCTGGAGGTGTTTGAGTGAGACACTCGGTGGAGACCATAAGTCGCTCACGCGATGGGAAATGTATTCGGTACCTTTCTCATGTTCTCCATCCTTTGTCAACATGAAGAGGTTTCATGGAAGGGCCACAAGCGTTGTGGGGTGACAGTCACCTGCTGATGCAGCGTCATACATCTGGAGAGGTTACATGAGCTTAAATATAGTATCCTGTCTCCCTTTTCTCCGTTTGGAGTGACCACAGGACTGTCAGGGATAAATAAATGTCCCCCAGTTGCAATTGTTTATGATGAGAATTTGCGGATGGTCGGTGAGCTCTGTGCCTTTTACTATCCCATGCAGAATTATTTATGCAGTGGGCCATCCTCTACATAGATCACGATGAGAGCAGCGCCCCTGGAGTTGGGCGCCAAGACAACCCTAAGACATGACTTCGTCCTTCAGCGGGCATTGTTCCCATGGTTACCTCTAGGAGTGGCACCTCTAAACAGGGCAAGGTCTGGGGTTACTTGGGGACTTCACAACGTGTGACACAGCCCTACTGGCTCTCACTCAAATGGATGGAGACTTCCAATATGGTGAAGACATTGGGCCAAAGCCAACATTACAATTGACAAAAGAGGAACAAATTATGACCATAAGACTTCACCCCAGAATATTGAGGTCTTACCCAACTCTGACGTGGCATCTGTCGTGTCCCTGTTTCTCACAGGAATAGCTATTGACCCACATCAGGTACTGTTGTACACAGAGATGTCAAACATGATAACAGTGAGAGATCTCATCAATTAGCCAGAGTCATGTCCTGATGTTTTCAAACAGAATGCAATACTGAGATATAATCCATGAGCTATACAACTCCCCATTTAGAGCGTGCTGTTCAGCGGCTTTTAGTACATTCATGGGGTCTTGAGCCATCAACAAGTCTGATGTTAGAATAGTTTCATCACCCAGAAAAGAAACCCTATATCCAGTTAGGCATGACTCCCCATTTCGCTCCCATCCCCAGCTCTAGGCAACCACTCATCGACTTTCTGTCTCTATAGATTTGCTGGTCTTAGGTATTTTGTATTCATGAAATAGTGCAATATGTGGTATTTTGTGACCGCTTTCATGTTAGCATAATGCTTTTGAGGTTCATCCATAATGTAGGATGTTTCGGTACTTTCTTTCATTTTATTGCTGAGAATTTTCCATCACGTGAATGTAGCTCATGTTGTTAAACATTTCATCAGTTGATGTAGATTCAGGTGGTTTCCACTTTCTAACTACCACCAAAAATGCTGCTATGAACATTCACATACAAATCGTTATGTTTCCGTGTCTTCTGGCTGTTTATCTGGGAGTAGAGCTGCTGAGCCATGGAGTGACTCGATTTACCATTTTGAGGATCTGTCAAAGCTTTTTTCAAAGTGGTTGGCCATTTTACATTCCCACCAACACTGCACAAGGGTTGCAATTTCTTCACATCTTTGTCAACACTTGTTATCGTCTGTCTTTTCTATTGCAGCCACCTTCAAGGGTGAGAAATGGTACCTCATTGTAGCTTTGACTTGTGTTTCCCTGGTGATAATGATGCTAAAGCATCTTTTCACATGCTTTTTCCCCATTTACATATATTGTAATGTCTACTTCTTCTATAGGATGGAGATGCCAAGATCCTTGACTAAATATTAATAAACTAAGTCAGTAACATACAAAAAGAAATACCATAATCAACAAGGATTTATTCCAAGAATTTGAGGTTGGTTTAACATCTGAAAATAAATGAATATAAATTAAATATTAATAGAATAAAGGACAGTAACCATACTGTCCAAATTTTTTTCCTTTTTTTTTTGAGTTGGAGTCTCACTCTGTCACCCAGACTGGAGTGCAGTGGCCGCTCCCGGCCACCACAGCCTCGACCTGCTGGGCTCCAGCGATCCTTCCGCCTCAGACTTTCACGTAGCCGGAATTACAGGCGCGCGCTACCATGCCCGGCTACTTTTTTGATTTATTGTAGAGATGAGGTCTGCCTGCCCAGGCAGGTCTCGAACCCGCAGGCTCAGGCAATCCACTCACCTCAGCCTCCCAAAGGCGCAGGATTACAGGCTGAGCCACCGAGCCCGGCCAAATTTTTTTCAAAATTGAGTTATTTTTAAAAAATTATTTGTTATTCAATTGTAAGAAATTTTGTATTTGAATGCAAGCTGCTAATCAGATGTAAATTTGCAAACATTTTCTCCCAGTTAGTGGGTGGTTGTTTCATTTTCTTGATGGTTTTTATTTAAAGCACAAAGGTTTTTAATTTGATAAAGTCAAACTTGTCCGTTTTTCTTTTCATTGCTTGTGCTTTGGGTGTCACATGTAAGAAAACACTGTCTGACCTAAAGTCGTGATGATTGACTCCTGTGTTTTCTTCTAAGAGTTTCATTATAGTTTCAGCTCTTACAGTTAGGTCTATGATTTATTTGAATTCGTTTCTGTGTATGATGTTAGAAACAGGTTCACTTCATCTTTTCATATGTGGCTATCTACTTGTTCAAGAACCATTTATTGAAAAAGACTTTTCTTTCCCATTGAGTTGTCTTGGCATCTTTTTCAACAACAAATCATCCAAGATGTAAGACTTTAATAACTGAACTCTCATTTTTATCCCATTGATTTGTATGTCCATTCTTACACCAGTACAACATGGTCTTGATTATTGTAGCTAGAGAGTAAGCTTTAAAATCAGAAAGTTTTATTTTTATTCTTCTCTTTTAAGGATATTTTGTTCTTTTGTATACCTTACATTTCCATGCGAATTTTAAGATAAATGTGTTAATTTCTGCATAACAAGACAGCTGGAATTTTGACAGGAATTATTTGAACCTGTAGATCAGTTTGGGGAGGATTGCGATCATAACACTACTAAGTCTTCCAATTCATGAATATGGGATGTCTTTCTGTTTCCTTAGATCTACTGTAATTTCTTTCAACAATGTTATGTAATTTAAAGTGTGTGCATTTTATACTTATTTTGGTAAATGTACTTCTATGTATTTTATTCTTTTGATAATGCTGTAAAAGGGATTGTTTTCCTAATTTTTAGATTTTTTTTTCTTTTTTTCTGTTCTGGCTGCTATAATATTATTTAAGGTTATTTATTGCTGGTGTATAGGAATACAAATGATTTTTGTGTGCTGATCTTTTAGCCTGAAATTTTACTCATTTCATTGTTTGCTCTAATAGTTTTTTCAGTGAATTCCCAGGGATTTTCTGTATATAAGATCACATATCTGCAAACAGAGATAGTTTTAGTTCTTTGTTTCCAAACTGGATGACTTTTATTCCTCCATCTTCCTTAATTGCCCTCACTAGAATCTCCAGTATGATGTGGGATAAAAGTGGTGAAGTGGGTATTCTTGTCTTGTTACTAATCTTAGGGGAGATCATTCCATTTTTCAAGTATAATGTTAGCTATGTAGTTTTCACAGATGCTTTATATAAGATTGAGAAAGTCCCTTCTACGCCTACTTTGTGAGGGTTTTTATCACGAAAGGTATTGGATTTTGTCAAATGCTTTTGCTATCTCTGTTGAAATGAGTGTATGGTTACTGTCCTTTATTCTATTAATATTTAAATTATAGTCATTTATTTTCAGATGTTAAACCAACCTCAAACTCCTGGAATAAATCCCTGTTGATTATGTCATTTCTTTTCATATGTTATTGACTTCGTTTATTAATATTTAGTCAAGGATCTTGGCATCTCCATCCTATGTAAGAAATATTGGTCTCTGGTATTGGGGTACTTTTGGTTTTGTGATGTCTTTTTCTGGTTTTGATATCAGGGTATTACCAGCCTTATACAATGAGTTAGCAAGTGTCCTTCCTCTTCTATGTTTTGAAGAGTTTGTGATGCATTGTACTCATTCTCTAAATGTTTGATACAATTGACCCGTGAAGCCATTTGGTCATGAGTTTTTCTTCCTGGGAAGTGTTCTGATTGCTAATTCAATCTCTATTTGTTACAGGTCTATTACGATTGCCTATTTCTTCCTAAGGTAGTTTTGCTAGTTTGTGTCTTTCGAGAAATTTGTCTATTTTGTCTGTGTTATCTAGGAATCTATAACATCTTTCATAGCATTTAATTTCTGTAAGGTCGGTAGTTATGCCCCTTTTCTTCATCCCCTTTTTCTTTAAATGGTAGAGACAGAGTCTCTCTGTGTCACTCTGTTGTCCAGGCTGACCTCGAATTTCTGGCCTCAAGTGATTCTCCTGCCTTGGCCTCCCCCCATGTTGGGATTGCAGGCATAAGTCACCATGCCCAGCCTATGCTGTCATTCTTGATTTTGGCAACTTGACTTTTCTCTTACTTTTTCTTTCTCCTGGTCAGTCCAACTAAAAGTTTGTCCATTTGTTGGTCTTTTCAAAAAATCCACCTTTTGTTTTCATTGCTATTCACTTTTAAAATGCTGTGCCTTTTCCTTCTGGTCTGCAGTCCTTGAAATCGTTGCTCCCCTAAAAATAAGGCATTATTTGTTTCTTGTTGTTTTCCTAGCTACTTTCAACATGGTTTTTTTGTTGTTGTTGTTTTGGTTTGGTTGGTTGGTTTTGGTTTTTAGTGTTCTGTCTTTTGTTATAACGTGTCTGAATTTATTTATCCTGCTTGGGGTTCACTTAGCTTCTTGAATTGGTAGGTTTTGTCTTCCTCCAACCTTGGAAAGTTTTCAACGATTATTTCCTCAAATATTTTTTCAGCACCATACGCTTTCTCTTTTTCTTCTGGTATTCAGGTGGCCTGAAAGTTAGACCTTTTGTTACTGCCCCATAGATTCCTGGGGATCTGTTTGTTTGTTTCAGTCTTTTATTTTTCACTGCTGTTCAGATTAGACAATTCCTATTGATTTATCTTCAGTCAGTTCACTAACTCTTTCTGCTGTCATCTCCATTCTGCTAATGAGTCCACAACTAGTGACTTTTTAAACTTCAATTATTAAATTTTATTTCTAAAATTTTCATTAAAATATTTTCTGTTTCTTTAGTAAGGATTTTTATTTTAATATATGTTTCAAGACTGTTTACGATTGTTCATTTGAACGTTTATTTTAAATTGTGGTAAAATGTATACAAACATAAAATGTACCGTCTTAACCACTGTTTACAGTTTAGTACAGTTCAGAAACGTTAAGTACATTCACAATATTGTGCAATCAATCTCCAGAATTCTTTTCATCTTGCAAAATAAACTCCTGCACCTATTAAACAATAACCCCATGTATCCCTCCCTCACCCCTGACAATCACCAATCACCATTTGACATTTTTTTCTATGCATTTGACTGCTCTGGGCAACTCATTTAAGTGGAATCACTCAGTATCTGTTCTTTGGTAACTGGCTTATTTCATCACAATAACATCCTTGAGGTTCATCCACATGGCAGCAGGAGTCAGACTGTCCTTCCTTCTTGAGGCTGATAATATCCCACTGTATGCATGGACTCCATTTTACTTGTCCAATCATCTGCTGATGGATACTTGGGTTGCTTTGGCTTTTTGGCTATTGTAAATAATGCAGCTGTGAACATGGGTGCACAAACATCCACTCAAGACCCTGCTGGCCGTTGCTTTGGATGTATCCCCAGAAGTGGACTTGCTGGATCGTAAGAAAATTCTATCTTTAATTTTTTGAGCAAATGTCCTATTGTAGCAGCTGCGCCATGTTACAGTCCCACCAGCAGTGCACAAGGGTTTCGATTTCTCCATTTCCGCACCACACTTATTTTCCTTTTATTTTCAGTAGCAGCTATCCTAGTGGGGGTGTCATTTGAACATATTTGTAATTGTTGCTTAAAGCAAAATCTTTGCCAGATGATTCTAATGTTAGTGTCATCCTGGTGTTGGCATTTATCGATTACCATGTGAGTTGAACTTTACGTGGTTTGAATAATAACCTGGACATTTCCCGTAGGATGCTATGAGACCCTGGGTCTTGTTTAAATCTGATAGAGAATGTTGATTTTTTTTTTTTCCTAGTGAACTATTGACCACAATAGACTGAAGCTGCAGGGTCTGTGGGCCATGGTGACATCGGCTCAGTTTGCAAAGCCTTTGTGGTGTTCTTCACATCTGTCCTGGTGTGTGCCCTCCAGTGGTCCATCCGGGACCCAAGAAGTGGCTTCTTCATCAGGTCAATTCCCCAGATCTCTGCTGTGCATGAGAGGGAGTCCTGGAGCTCAAAAGCAACTTGACGCAGCCCTCCCTGAGCTCCTCCCTCTCCATGGTCTCCCTGCTGTTTCCAGGTTCCTTGATGCTCTCCTCTTGGGTCCTGAGGCCAGTCTTCTGGTCACCTCGGTGATCAGACCCACATCTAGGCCCAAGTGGTGGAGGATACAGAGAGGAAAAGGCCCTCGGGCCCAGTGCTGCCTTTTAGGATCCCTGGGGCACTGAAGGCAGAGGACAGCACTTCTCTCTCAGCTGGCCACCTTGACCAGTGCTGCCTCTACTCCGCCGGACTGCCTGAGGGCTGGATTATGAGAACATAATAAAAGAAAACCTCAGGGATTTTCTGTGCTCTAAAAGTTCCTTTCCTTCTCCCTGAGCCAGAACACCCCATATCCGTGTGATGCCCTCTCCTCTGCACTCCGGGGCTCACTTCTGAGTTGCCAGCTGGGGATACTGGAGGGAGGAACGCCTCTTGCTGCCCACTTGGAGGTACTTTGAATTCTGGTCCTGTTCCCATCTGCCCACCGCTATTTACTTCTCAGAGTCCTCAGAAAGCTGCTCTATGCATTCTGTCCAAGTTGTATAATTACATACGGTGGGCAGAGTGTGCTTACTCCAGCTCACCCAGAACGGGAATTGAATTGGACTTGAGAAACTAAAACCAAGACAGGGACACAGATTAGTACAAATCCATTATTTTCGCTGGGAAGATAATTAAGCCAGTCTCCTGGTGACAGGTTAGCCACACCGTCTTCGCCCACAAAGGACAGCTTCATTACCACGGCCTAAATTTCATGCCCCGGGCATATCTGTATCTCATTTTGCTTTATTTGAAAGGATTATTCGGATTCCTTGACATTTCCAGCAGCTACTGGACAAGGTTGAATAAATGAATAAATGACTCTTGGGGACAAGCCCACTTTCTAAAGCTGCCTTCTGAGCTGCATACTCTGGGGTCTTTCTACAGCTGAGGCTTGCAGGGATCATCTCGGCTCACAGTTTTGAATATCGACCTCTGTTATAGAGAGGAAAACTGATGCAATGACAGCTCTGGAAACATGAATGAGAAGACACAGGGGCATGTTCACATGATGTGCAAGCTGGAGATTCCCTTCTGATTCTTTAGAGTTTGTCATAAAGCACAAGAAGTCAGTGAGAGGAGTCATGGCCCTCAGCGCACTCAAATACGGAGTTTGCTTGGCAGGAAGCCATGGGTCCCCTGGTCAAATGCCAGATAGTATTGTTTGAGATATCGCTATTGTCTGAACAGTTGCTTTCCCACCCACCAAATTCGTGTATTGAAATCCTCACCCCCAAGGCAATCATATTAAGAAGAAGAGCCTTTCCAAACTTTATCTGTGCGATGACCACTTGCATACCTAATCCTGAATGGTACTCCATATCTTTAAAATGAAATAATTTTTTAAAAAGAGGAGGAAGCTTTGGGAGATGATTAGGTCATGAGGGTGGAGGCTTCGTGAATGAAAGTAAAGCTCTTATAAAAGGGACGCTGGAGAGACCTTTTCATCTTTTACCATGTGACAATAGCAAGAAGGTATCATCTATGACCCAGGAAGCAGCCCTTGCCAGACACTGAATCTGTTGTCACCTGGATCCTGGACTTCCCAGACTTCAGAACTGTGAGAAATAAGTGTTTGAAAGCCCAGGTGCCGTGGCTCATGCCTGTAATCCCAGCATTTTGTGAGGCTGAGGTGGGAGGATTGCTTGAGTCCAGGAGTTCAAGACCAGCCTGGAAAACATAGAGACCTCATCTCTACCAAAAAAAAAAAAAAATTAAAGAAAAAGAAAGAGAGGAAAAAAAGTCTGTTGTTTATAATCTACCTAGTTTATGATATTTTGCTCCGCCAGTCAAAATGGACTTAGACGGAGATATTAACTTGTTTTCTTTTCATACCTATCTATTTTCTCCCCCTACAGAAACCATTCGCCTCTGGAGATTTGGACCAGGAAAAACTTGCCAGATGCTTTCTCTACTTACCTGGTTCAGATTCAAAAGCCTAAGCTTGTTGAGAAAATACAGTTTGAAGTGAGAAGTGAGCTTCTGAGGAAAAATGGAGACAGAGGAAGTGTTTGTCACAGATTTAAAAACAAAAAAGAACTTTTCTTGAGTGTGAGGGGTGGAGACTACAGTTCCTCAACAGCAGGGAGCTGTGCCTGACCCTTAACTATGCCCCAAAGATGGTGCCTGGACCTCAGGGACAATGGCCACCTGATGTCCCAGGGGTGTGGCTCTCCTCATGGACTCAGCTTCACCAAAGATTCTAGAACTGCAAAACTAGATCAGAACCAGCAAAGAGAGCTTTAGACATGACGAATCCACAGGGACTGGCAACAGGTATGCATCTCTGTCCTCACCCATCTGTGACCCAAGGGGCCCTCTAGAACTCTTGGCCCCTTCCTGGAAAGAAAAACCACCTCAGCACAGTTTCGAGAAGGAGAGATGGAGTCATAACAATGCCTCAGGTTGTATTTTCACCAGCGCAGCAGGACAGGGACTCGGAGACCAAATTAAGTTGATTTATTAAGATATTGAAGACACGGGACATTTCTGGCACAACCGGCTCTCGTCCCCTCCACCCCCTCCCCAGTCACTTGTGCATAATAATAAATCGCAAACCAAGACATCACCCTTGTGGAATGGGAAATTTTTAGCAAATATACAAGGCTGCCAAAGCCAGGGAGTCTTACTCAGCCAAATGATTACAGCTTGAGTTTTATTTCTAAGCGTCTTTTTAGCATTATGTTGTCACCTATAATAAGTAGCGTATCTAGCACAAGGGGTAGGAGATCCTAATTGGCCCTGGAGAAGACATTTTTCATACGTTTCGGGAGGAAAGGGATGAGAAGCATATGCACTTACACTAATGGTTTCATTTTTTTAGACACCGAGTATTGTTTATGTGCTGCTCTTCTTTTATTGCGCACAGATTAACAATTGCTCACCCCGAGTGGAGAGGCGAGGAGCTTGGGCGGGTGCGTTTCATTTACCGGCTGCTACGAGCCTCCTTGATTGGTTTTTCTCTCCCCTGCTGAGGTCAATAACCAGCGCCGATCTGATTTCTGCTGAATCAGTTTGCCGTGATTTGTCTTGTCCTCCCTCCCCACGTTAATTATATCTTCCGATGAATGCTGGGCTACAACACAGAGCTTGTTTCAAGAGTGGAAAAATGTACTTCTCCTTATTTGATAGTCCTTCATTTTGACTTTGAGGTTCCTCCCTGGCTGGCCATGGTCTGTGATCGATAGTCACGTGACTCCAGGTCCTTTATCTGGGGTGGGGTTGGGGGGGGACTTTGGCGGTATTTTCTTTCTGGACTTCAAAACCCAGAGTTAATGTGAGGATAAAAGGGCTTTATTCTCCTTCCCTTCCAGTGAAAGCCACTCTCAGCCAGTCCCTTATTTTAAAATAGTCCTTCCTACTAGAAATCTGCCAAACTTCCTCCTCTGTCTTCTGGAAATGTATATGGCTCTTCTTATAGAAAGATAGCTTTAAGCCGGGCTCAGTGGCTCAGCCTGTAATCCCGCGCCTTTGGGAGGCTGAGGTGAGTGGATTGCCTGAGCCCG